>NC_044985.1:65891056-66098515 GCF_008728515.1 Papio anubis | reverse complement strand
CAGCACCTGTTGCTTCCTGACTTTTTAATGATCGCCATTCTAACTGGTGTGAGATGGTATCTCATTGTGGTTTTGATTTGCATTTCTCTGATGGCCAGTGATGATGAGCATTTTTTCATGTGTCTGTTGGCTGTATGAATGTCTTCTTTTGAGAAATGTCTGTTCATATCCTTTGCCCACTTTTTGATGGGGTTGTTTGTTTTTTTCTTGTAAATTTGTTGGAGTTCTTTGTAGGTTCTGGATATTAGCCCTTTGTCAGATGAGTAGATTGCAAAAATTTTCTCCCATTCTGTAGGTTGCCTGTTCACTCTGATGGTAGTTTCTTTTGCTGTGCAGAAGCTCTTTAGTTTAATGAGATCCCATTTGTCAATTTTAGCTTTTGCTGCCGTTGCTTTTGGTGTTTTAGACATGAAGTCTTTGCCCATGCCTATGTCCTGAATGGTACTACCTAGGTTTTCCTCTAGGATTTTTATGGTATTAGGTCTAACATTTAAGTCTCTAATCCATCTTGAATTAATTTTCGTATAAGGAGTAAGGAAAGGATCCAGTTTCAGCTTTCTACTTATGGCTAGCCAATTTTCCCAGCACCATTTATTAAATAGGGAATCCTTTCCCCATTTCTTGTTTTTCTCAGGTTTGTCAAAGATCAGATGGCTGTAGATGTGTGGTATTATTTCTGAGGACTCTGTTCTGTTCCATTGGTCTATATCTCTGTTTTGGTACCAGTACCATGCTGTTTTGGTTACTGTAGCCTTGTAGTATAGTTTGAAGTCAGGTAGCGTGATGCCTCCAGCTTTGTTCTTTTGACTTAGGATTGTCTTGGAGATGCGGGCTCTTTTTTGGTTCCATATGAACTTTAGAGCAGTTTTTTCCAATTCTGTGAAGAAACTCATTGGTAGCTTGATGGGGATGGCATTGAATCTATAAATAACCTTGGGCAGTATGGCCATTTTCACGATATTGATTCTTCCTATCCATGAGCATGGTATGTTCTTCCATTTGTTTGTGTCCTCTTTTATTTCAGTGAGCAGTGGTTTGTAGTTCTCCTTGAAGAGGTCCTTTACATCCCTTGTAAGTTGGATTCCTAGGTATTTTATTCTCTTTGAAGCAATTGTGAATGGAAGTTCATTCCTGATTTGGCTCTGTGTTTGTCTGTTACTGGTGTATAAGAATGCTTCTGATTTTTGCACATTAATTTTGTATCCTGAGACTTTGCTGAAGTTGCTTATCAGCTTAAGGAGATTTTGGGCTGAGACAATGGGGTTTTCTAAATATACAATCATGTCATCTGCAAACAGGGACAATTTGACTTCTTCTTTTCCTAACTGAATACCCCTGATTTCTTTCTCTTGCCTAATTGCCCTAGCCAGAACTTCCAACACTATGTTGAATAGGAGTGGTGAGAGAGGGCATCCCTGTCTTGTGCCAGTTTTCAAAGGGAATTTTTCCAGTTTTTGCCCATTCAGTATGATATTGGCTGTGGGTTTGTCATAAATAGCTCTTATTATTTTGAGGTACGTTCCATCAATACCGAATTTATTGAGCGTTTTTAGCATGAAGGGCTGTTGAATTTTGTCAAAAGCCTTTTCTGCATCTATTGAGATAATCATGTGGTTCTTGTCTTTGGTTCTGTTTATATGCTGGATTATGTTTATTGATTTGCAAATGTTGAACCAGCCTTGCATCCCAGGGATGAAGCCCACTTGATCATGGTGGATAAGCTTTTTGATGTGTTGCTGAATCCGGTTTGCCAGTATTTTATTGAGGATTTTTGCATCGATGTTCATCAGGGATATTGGTCTAAAATTCTCTTTTTTTGTTGTGTCTCTGCCAGGCTTTGGTATCAGGATGATGTTGGCCTCATAAAATGAGTTAGGGAGGATTCCCTCTTTTTCTATTGATTGGAATAGTTTCAGAAGGAATGGTACCAACTCCTCCTTGTACCTCTGGTAGAATTCAGCTGTGAATCCATCTGGTCCTGGACTTTTTTTGGTTGGTAGGCTATTAATTATTGCCTCAATTTCAGAACCTGCTATTGGTCTATTCAGGGATTCAACTTCTTCCTGGTTTAGTCTTGGAAGAGTGTAAGTGTCCAGGAAATTATCCATTTCTTCTAGGTTTTCCAGTTTATTTGCGTAGAGGTGTTTATAGTATTCTCTGATGGTAGTTTGTATTTCTGTGGGGTCGGTGGTGATATCCCCTTTATCATTTTTAATTGCGTCGATTTGATTCTTCTCTCTTTTCTTCTTTATTAGTCTTGCTAGTGGTCTGTCAATTTTGTTGATCTTTTCAAAAAACCAACTCCTGGATTCATTGATTTTTTGGAGGGTTTTTTGTGTCTCTATCTCCTTCAGTTCTGCTCTGATCTTAGTTATTTCTTGCCTTCTGCTAGCTTTCAAATGTGTTTGCTCTTGCTTCTCTAGTTCTTTTAATTGCGATGTTAGAGTGTCAATTTTAGATCTTTCCTGCTTTCTCTTGTGGGCATTTAGTGCTCATTGTCGTTTTACTTTGCATTTCCCTGATGATTACTGATGTTAAGTATTTTTTAAATATATCATTTGTAAGTCTTCTTTGAGAAATATATATTGATGCCTTTTGTCCATTTTTAATAGGGTTATTTGTATTCTTGCTGTTGTTTGTGTACCTGATATATTTTGAAAATATACACAACCTCATATATTCAAAACACCCTTTTCAGATATATAGTTTGCAAGTATTTTCTCTCATTCTATAGGTTGTCTGTTCACTGTTGATAGTTTCCCGACTTTGCTTTGTTTCCTAATCTTAAAAATATCTGTATAGAGCACTCATTTTTCATTAGTTAATAATGTAAAAAAGACTGCATTGACATAGTTAAATTCCCAAGACCCTCAGTTCTTTAGGGATGGACTTAATGCTTGGTATCATCACTTACAAAAGTATCTTCAGCTTGACTGAACTTATTTTGAGAACTAAAGTTTATAATTTTTATTTTTATCTTTTCATTTCATTTTTCCATGAATCTTTTGAAGTCCTCTTGTACAATTGTTCATAGTAGTCTCTCATGATGCATTGTATGTCTGCTTTATCAGTTGTAATGTCTCATTTAAAATTTTTTATTTGCATTTTCTCTCTTTTTTTCTTAGTCTAGCTATGGGTTTGTTGATATTAATCATCATTTCAGGAAATCAACTCTTAATTTTGTTAACTTTTCTATTTTTTCTAGTCTTTGTTTCATTTATTTTTGTTCTGATCTATATTATTTCCATCCATACACTAACTTTAAGCTTAATTTGTCCTTGCTTTCCTCCTATCTTGAGGTGCAATCCTAGATTGTTTATTTGAGATGTTTCTTTTTTTGATGTGTGTATTTATTGCTGTAAACTTTCCTCTTATAACTGCTTTTGCTATATCCCATAGGTATGTTGTATTTTTATTTTCATTTGTCTCAAAACATTTTAAAATTTTCTTTAAATTTCTTCATTGATCATTGACTGTTTAGGTGCATATTAATTTCCATGTATTTATGAGTCTTCTGAAAATCTTGCTGTTATTAATTTCTAGTTTTATACCATTGTGGTCAGAAAAGATAGATGATATAATTTTAATTTTCTTAAATTTATGAAGACTTATTTTGTGGCCTGACATATAATCAATCTTAGAGAATGTTTTATATGCAGTTGAGAAGAAGGTGTATTTTGCAGTGGAGGGGGGTGAAATTTTCTGTATATATCTGTTATGTCTAGATTGTCATTTAACTCTGATCTTTCCTTCTTGATTTTCTGTCTGGATGATCTGTTCATTGCTGAAAGTGGAGTGTTGATATCCCCTACTATTATTGTATTGCAGTGGTCTGTCTCTTCAGATCTATTAATATTTCTCCTATATTTTTAAGTGCTACAGTGTTGTATTCATATCAGTTTATAACTGTTATATTCTGTTGCTTAATTGACCCCTCCATCATTATATAATGATCTTCTTTGTCTCTTTTTATAGGTTTTACTTAAAGCCTATTTTGTCTGTATAGGTATAGTTACTCCTGCTCTTTTTTGGTTTCTATTTTCATGGAATATCTTTTTCTATCCCTTCACTTTGAATCTATGTGTTTCCTTACAGTTGAAGTATGTGGTAGGCAGCATATACTTGGGTCTTTTTTATCCATTCAACTATTCAGTGTCTTTCTATTGGAGAATTTAATACATTTACATTCAAGGTAATTATTGATAGGTAAGGACTTACTACTGCCATTTTGTTTATTGTTTTCTAGTTGTTTTGTAGAGTGATTCTTTCTCCCCTCTCCTCCCCTCCCCTCCCCTTCCCTTCCCTTCCCTGATAGAGTTTTACTCTTGTCACCCAGGCTGGAGTGCAATGGTGTGATCTCAGCTCACTGCAACCTCCACCTCCCAGGTTCACGCAATTCTCATGCCTCAGCCTCCCAAGTAGCTGGGATTACAGGCTTGTACCACCACAGTTGGCTAATTTTGTATTTTTAGTAGAGGTGAAGTTTCACCACATTGGCCAGGCTGGTCTCGAACTCCTGACCTCAGGAGATCTGCCCACTTCAGCCTTCCAAAGTGCTGGTATTACAGGCATGAGCCACCACACCCAAACTCTCTCCTTCCTTCCTTCCTTCCTTTCTTTCTTTCTTTCTTTGTTTCTTTCTTTCTTTGTTTCTTTCTTTCTTTCTTTCTTTCTTTCCTTCCTTCCTTCCTTCCTTCCTTCCTTCCTTCCTTCCTTCCTTCCTTTCTCTCTTTCTTTCTCTTTCTTTCCCTCTTTCTTTCTTTCTTTCTTTCTTTCTTTCTTTCTTTCTTTCTTTCTTTCTTTCTTTCTTTCTTTCTTTTTTCTTCAAAACATTTTTCTTTATTGGTATGTTTTGATTCCTTGCTTTTTATTTTTTTGTGTATCCACTATAGAATTTTGCTTTGTGATTAACATGAAGCTTTCAAAAAATCTAATAGCAGTTTCTTTTAAGCCAATAACAACTTAACTTTGATTTTTAAAAAACCCACAAAAAAACTACACCTTTATTCCATTCCTCCCCACACATTTTGACTTTTTGATGTCATAATATTCATCTTTTAGTATTTCATATTTCTTAACAAATTATTGTTGCTATTATTTTTAATAGTTTTGACTTTTAACCTTCACACCAAGGTTATAAGTGATTTATCTATCACTACTATAGTATTAGAGTATGATGAATTTGTCTGTGTGATTAGCAATGAGATTTGTACTTTCATATGTCTTCATGTTACACATTAGTATCCTTTTCTTTCAGCTTGAATAATTCCCTTTAGTGTTTCTTGTAAGACAGGTCTGGTGGAGATGGATTCCCTCCACTTTTGTTTTTCTGGGAAAGTGCTTATCATGCCTTCATTTCTAAAGCTTTGTTGGGTACAGTATTATTGGTTGATAGTTTGTCCCTTTAGGATTTTGAATCTATCATTCTGCCCTCTCCTGGCCTGTGTGACTCCTGTTGATAAGTGTGCTCCTAGCTGTACTGGAATCCTATTATATGCTATTTCCTTCTTTTCTCTTGCTGCTTTCAATCTTCTCCTTGTCTTTGATTTTTTGACAGTTTGACTGTAATATGTACTGGAGTAGTCTTATTTGAATTGAATTTGTTTGGAGATATTTAACCTTTGTATATTTCAATATTTACATCTTTCTCCAGGTTTAGAAAATATTCTGCTACTATTTTATAAAATAAGCTTTCTATCCCTTTATCTTTCACTTTTCGTTTTTGAACTACTGTGACTGGAATATTTGCCCTTTTGATGCTGTTCCACAAATCCTGTAAGCTCACTTTATTTCTTTTTATTATTTTTTCCCTCTTCTGATTACATATTTTCAAATAACCTGTCTTGGAGTTCAGGTTATTTGTTTATTTGTATCTACTTGATTAATTCTAATGTCAGTACTCTCTATAGCATTTTAAATTTTGTTCATTGTATTTTTCAGCTCCTGGATTTCTGCTTTATTATTATTATTATTTTGCTTTTTACTAAATTTTGCTTTTTGGTAATTTATTATTTTTCTGATTTTGTTGAATGATTTTTTCATATATCCTGAAGTTCGCTAAGCCTACTTAAATGGTTATTTTGAATTTCTTTTTTGTCAGGTGGTTTACATATTTCATTTTTTAGAGTCAGTCACTGGAACCTTATTTTGCCTGTTTGTTTGATGATGTTTCCTTAATTGTTCTTGATTCTTGTGGTCATGTGTCTATTTGTGCATATTTGAAGAAATAGATACTCATTTCAGTATTTGTAACTGGGTTTGTCTGGGAAAGCCCTGTGGCAGGTATGACACTGGGGTGGGCCAGAAGCTCAGAGCCACTGAGGGCTTCCTGTCACTAAGGACTGTCTGGAGCATGGAGCTGCTGAAGTCAGCCTGCTGGCAATGTGGTCTAGAGATCAAGTCTACCACAGAAGCCTAAAGTCTGGGGCTGTGTGCTCCAGTCTGGCACCAAGGTATTTCTGCAGGCTCAGTCCAAAAGTACCATCACGGAGTATGGGACTGTAGAAGTCTTCCCAGTGCTGAGTTTTACTGTGGTGGACCATGTAGTGGAGTCCAAGGCAAAGTCCTGTGCTCACTTCTTTCTGTTCCCTCCAAGCAAATGGCATCTCTCTCTATGCTGTACTGCCTGGGGTTGGGGGAGGAATGATGTGGGTAATGTAACATTGTCCTTCCCATCCTGTGTATTATATCTTTTCTCATTATTTTGCTACAGCCAGGTACTGTGATCTCTCACCTGGTTTTCTTAGCTCTTGTGTAGGTATTTCCATGCATGAATGGTTTTCAAATTGATGATGTTGTCGAGGGATAACTACTGGAGGGCCATAGTCTGCCATCTTGCTCTGCCCACTTCTCTCCAGTCAGCATATTTTCTTGCATCCAACTAGATCTAAAACGTTATCTAATTCACTTTTCCTTTGCCTTGTATTATATATGTTTTAATTTTATTTTTAAATTTTCTTTCATATTTATAAATGTTCAGATAAACTGTCATGTACTGATTGTTTCCTGTATTTATGACATGATCTCTGTCCTTCATGAAACTACAATCGACATAGAGAGACAGGATCAGTTAATTAATGGCTCAAGATGATATTTGAGATGACGGAAATACGTAAAACAGAAAAGCAAAAACTCAGACAGACAGATAAGAAGCACTTGGGAATTTGAAAAAAGATTTTCATAGCAAGAGAAGGTTGCAAGAACTTCAGGAAGGACTTTAACTATGTCTTGAAGTATGGGTGGAAATTGGATAGAAAGAGAAGAAAAGAGAGCCCAGGCAGTGAGGAATAGGTTACTAGAAAGATGGCATGAGAAATTCCCAAGCTATTTTCAGATTATGGGTACGCTTGGAGAATGGGATTAATTGCAGATGAGGCAAGGAGAAGACTTGGGACCAGAATGAGGGAGATATTTAATTGGGGTTTTAACGTAGTAGTGGTATGGTATAGTTAATGATTATCTTGGTCGATTTTACTTATTTTGCTATGGAAACTTTAAATTTATCAAGCACCATTTCTTACATTTAAATATGTTTTTCATACATGTTTTTCAGACTTTTAATTATTAACTTATACAAATGCTATAATTCATATTTTGGAAGATATCTATTTAAATCTTCTAGTACAGCCTATATGAGAGTATAAAAATGGAAAAAAAAAAAGATGTTAAGTGAATAGTAGTGTGTTTCTGGAATATTTTGCCCCAAAAGAAAATATCCTCAAAATTTAGTTTTTTTTTTTTTTGTTTTGTTTTTTCCCAAACAGTAAACTAAGCTGTGTGTCTCTTGATTTCAGATGCTATATTACTTTTCTTTGGTTAAGTAACAAGGTATTATAAACAGTAACTTATGACACCTATTTATTAGTGAAAAGTTCTGTGGGTTAGAAATTCAAGCATACTAGGCTGGAATTTATGTATGGAGTATCACAAGAATGAAATCAAGGTGTTAGCTAGGCTGGGCTCTTATCTGGAGGCTTTGGGAAAATCTCTGACCCCATGTGTAATATATTTTGGCAGAATTCATTTCTTTTCATAGCTGTGAGATTGAAGTTTTCATTTACTTGCTAGTTGTGAGTCATGGGCTACCCTTTAACTTCTAGAGATGCTCTTCTTCCTTGTTCTTGAGCCCTTCCATCTTCAAACAATTTGTCAAAACTTTCTCTAATTCTATATCTTTCTTATTTGCTCTTCTGCCTTCTTCTTGTATCACTGTTCAAGGAAAACTCTGCTTTTAAAGGACTCATGTGATTAGATTTGAACACTCGGATAATCTACTAATTTTAAATCTAGCTTTACCATAAAACATAATCATGACAGAGTAATATTTTATCATAGTCACAGTTTCCACCTATACTCAAAGGAGAGCTTATAAAAAGGTAAGGGTTATTGGGTGTTATTCCTAGAAGTCTACCTACCAAAAATGTGTATTTGTTTATCGTCAAAACTTAATATTATACATAATATAAATACTGCAAATAATAATTGTTACAGAAATGGATAATAACTTAGGGATTAGTGAAAACCACATGTGATCCAGAAACAATGACTATGTTTCAGCAAGAATAAAATAAAAATTAAAGCATATCTAAATGGTTACTCTTTGGGAACAAAATTGAACTCAGTTAATGTAATTTTTTGTTTGTTTTTGTTTTTCGAGACAGAGCCTCGCTCTGTTGCCCAGGCTGGAGTGCAGTGGCGTGATCTCGGCTCACTGCAACCTCCGCCTCCCAGGTTCAAGTGATTCTTCTGCCTCAGCCTCCTGAGTAGCTTGGATTACAGGCACGCACCACCATGCCTGGCTAAGTTTTGTATTTTTAGTAGAGAGAGGGCTTCACCCTGTTGGCCAGGCTGGTCTTGAACTCCTGATCTCATGATTCTCTCGCCTTGGCCTCCCAAAGTGCTGGGATTATAGGCGTGAGCCACCGTGCTTGGCCTAATATAACGTTTATAAGCAGCTTGTACTTTCTGTGCAACACATGACATTACACTGACACATTCAACAAAGGCCCTTTAAAAGGGCAATTTGCCTGCTTCCTATGAGCCTTATAATGTAACTCTTCACTGACTACTCTGGCAACTATTCCAAATCGCATTTTGGCCTAATTAGATATCCCAACAATGAATTCAGATGTTTCATGTCTGGGCTAGAAAGAGCATGATGATGAAGTGGGAGCTGATAGGAAGCTCCCCTTCCTCCCAGTATTCTAGATGAAAAATAACATAGTCTGTGTTAAAAATCTGTTACAACTTCAATAGTTCTATTTCTTCTGATAAATGTAAGAAAAAAAAAGTACACATTCATGAAGAAAGAGAAAACCAATCACAATCATATCAGAGTAATCATATAATTTGACCATCTACATTCCCGTCCTGACCACTTCTAGATCCTAAGTGCCCGGAGCTCATTACTACTTCTCCATGCCCATCACTGCTCTGGCTCGAATACAACCATCACATCTGCCATGGCTAGTAATCTTGACTACGAAGTCAAAGGTTTTCTCCCAGACACACTACGGTATGCCCTGTGTCTGACTTCTCATTTCTAGGATACTGGTGCATTTTTTAGTGCTCTTCAGCATAGTAACTGGTCATGGCCTAGCTGAGGTTCATTCAGTGATATTTATAGCTTTATTCAATAACTGTTAGACTGATTACCTTGTGAACTGGATACTGTTAGGCACTGCCCATGCCTAATAATTATCCTAAAGATACTAATCCTTATAATTATCTAATTATAACTATCCTAGAGATGAAGAAATAATTTTCCCAATTAAAAATTCTACAAATATTTATTGAAAACAGACAGTTAAGGAAAAAAAATATAAGATTACTTGCAACATAAATTTCAAAGTTTTGCAAAACAGCTCTTTCAAAAGATTCCATTTAAGATAAATTTTAAATTGTTTTTATTTGTTATAAAATTAGCACATATACCATTCTTCTCAAAACGAACAAGAAAATGTATCACATTGCCGTGAGTGGGCGAAGAGCATGATCTATTCTACCTGTACAGAAGAGACAGAAAGTTAGGAACCTTAAAGAGGAGCTGGGTCTTCTAAGATGACTTGGTGTTTAAGAGGAGAATCAGGGAGAAAATAGGTAAATGTAGAGAGGCGTGATAGAGTAAAGGACCACAGTAAGCATTAAGGAAAGGGTAGAGAAAAGAATATTAAAAGAAAATATGATTTTGATAGATCTTGTCTACCATGCTTAGAAGTGTATCGTAAGGATGGTGGTCCAGAATTTCCAGCTTTGCCTGTGAATTGCTACCAAGTAAGGGGCTCATGCAAGTCCCTGGACCATCAAGGATGGAATAGAACAATAGAAAAGATCTTCATCCTCACTGAAACCTCTCCTGCTGCTTTAGACAAAGCAAGATGATCCTGAAAAATACCCACTTTTGGAAAGAAAAATATTTCATAAATACATGCACTTCTTTATTTTAGATGGAATACTGAAGTAAGGACAACCCTGTTAACATTTTATGCTTAAATTATTTTATGTTGTATTACTATACATTTTGTTCCAGTTTACCTTTACAGGATGATGCATTTTTATTTCCTCCATTTACAGGAATATTTAGTCATTCAAAAACCTTGCCTTTGAGTACTGCTTTATTCCTGTTTGTGCTGTTAAAGTTCAGCCAGATGGAACTTGTCCAAGCCCTTATTTCTATCAGACGTTTGAACAGCTGGGATTCTGTAGTTTCTAAGTTTGAAGAAAAAAGATCTGCAGAGATTCTGTCAGCAAGGGCCATGTGCTTTCATGATCTCTCCTAGAGGCTTGATATTCACACGGTTTCATTTGAAAGAAACTAACATTTGTAATTTATGCCAGGATAGAAAAGAGAGTGAGAAGGAATTGCATCTAATATCTGGCTTTTAACATTGCAGGACTTTTGTGATTGCTTTGCTAAATCCATTTTACAACATTGTAATTATGTTGTTATTCTATCTTGTGAAGTATTTGGCATGAAGTATAGACTTAAGTAGTTTTAGGATGGAATTTTTTTTACACTACTAAAAAAACGGAAGTTGTTATTTTAAATTGTGAAAGTAGGTATCAGTGGGATTTACACAAAACTATTTCATCCTTATTCTCATTTTTCAATTGCTTAACATAATCTTCATGAAAACTAACTTTAAAAGTTTTGTCAAAAATAAAATTCAACTTCTTTCATGTTGCCCTTGGGGACATGCTGAGAGTCCGAACAAATGCTATGTTTAGATTAGGACTATCTAGTTTTGATACAGATAAAGCTATGTTAAAATAAGAATGACCTTTAAAAATCCAAAAATATTGAATAATACAAAGATTTTGTAGTAAAACGCTGTAATAATAAAACAGCAGGATTTTCATGGTAATGTAGTTCTGACTGGAAGTAAAGTCAGAAGATTTGAGATTGACAGCTGTTGAACAATACAGTGCGTAATATGAGTCACATGTGGTAGCATTTCATTTGGATAGTTCATTAGTTGCATATTGAACCTCAGTTACATAGTGTTAAGCTTTAAGACAGTAACATGCAAATGGGTCTAAGTATAACTTACAGAGTTCCTTCAATAATTATTTTTATCACAGCTAATAGTTGGAAAATTACTATGGTCATGACAAGAATATTAGAATAGAAAGGGACTCCTAGAAATCACTTGGTCACAATTTTTAATTAATTGAGGCATAATTTACATACAATACAGCACAGGTCTTAAGTCCTTAGTTCAATAAAATGTGACAGTTGTTGACACAGTATGCAAACACATCACCAACTGAAACACTGAACATTTTTATCTTTCCAAAAAGTGTGTTCATGACCAAGTCAATATTGACACCCCGCCGTCACCCAGAAGCAATCTTATTCTAATTTCTATTACAGTATCTTAGTTTTATCTGCCCTAGAACTTCATAACAATGAAATGACTCATTATGCACACTTTTGTGTTGGGCTTGTTTAGTTCAATATAATATTTTTGAGATCATTCATGTTGTTTTGTTATCAGTATTTGATTCTTTTCAAAAAATGTCTGAATTGCATTTTGCTGTATGAATACAACACAATTTGTTCATCACATTTCCATTTGTGGACATGTGGTTTATTTCCATGTTGGAACTGTTATGAATAAAGCTACTATGAGCATATTTGTATGAGTCTTTTTGTGGACACATATTTTCATTTCTCTTGAGTACATACCAAGGAGTGGAACTGCTGGGTCATAAAGAGATTGTATAATTAGCTTTATGAAAAACTGCCAAACTAACTTTCAAAATGGTAATACAATTTTTCACTTCCACTAGTAATTTAGGAAAGTTCTACGTGCTTCATTTTCTTGTCAACACTTGACAATGTCTGTATTAATCTGTTCTTGTGTCACTATCAAGAAATACCTGAGACTGGGTAATTTATAGGAAAAGAGATTTAATTGGTTCATGGTTCTGCAGGCTGTACAGGAAGCATAGCTCTGACCTCTGCTTCTGAGGAGGCCTCAGGAATCTTTGACTCATGTCAGAAGGTAAAGCAGGAGCAGGCATATTATATGGTGAGAACAGGAGCAAGAGAAAGAGAAAGAGTCAGGGGGTGTAGGTGCTGCACACTTCTAAGCCACGAGATCTCATGAGAACTCACTATCACCAAGACAGCACCAAGCCATGAAGGATTCACCCTCATGGACCAAATACTTCCCACTAGGCCCCACTTCCAGCATTGGTGATTACAATTCAACATGAGATTTGGGCAGGGACAGATATCCAAAGTATGTTAATATCATTTTCATAATTTTTTTTACCCAATCAAGTGGGTTAAAAGTTGATATGGTTTGGCTCTGTGTCCCCACCCAAATCTCATCTCGAATTGTACTCCCATAATTCCCATGTGTTGTGAGAGGGACCCAGTGGAAGATAATTTGAATCGTGGGGGCAGTTTTCCCTATACTATTCTCATGGCAGTGAATAAGTCTCACGAGATCTGATGGTTTTAACAGGTGTTTCTGCTTTTGCATCCTCCTCATTCTCTCTTTGCCTGCTGCCATCCATATAAGATGTGACTTGCTCCTCCTTACCTTCTGCCATGATTGTGAGGCTTCCCCAGCCACGTGGAACTGTAAGTCCAGTTAAACCTCTTTCTTTTGTAAATTGCCCAGTCTTGGGTATGCCTTTATTGGCATTGTGAAAATGGACTAATAAAGTAAATTGGTACCAGTAGAGTTGGGAGTTGCTGAAAAGATACCTGAAAATGTGGAAGTGACTTTGAAACTAGGTAACAGGCAGAGGTTGGAACAGTTTGGAGGGCTCAGAAGAAGATAAGAAAATGTGGAAAAGTTTGGAACTCCCCAGAGACTTGTTAAATGGCTTTGACCAAAATGCTGATAATAATATGGACAATGAAATCCAGGCTCAGGTGGTCTCAGATGCTGAAATGAGGAACTTGTTGGGAACTGGAGCAAAGATGACTCTTTTTATGTGTTAGCAAAGAGACTGGCAGCATTTTGCCCCTTCCCTAAAGTTTTTTGGAACTTTGTACTTGAGAGAGATGATGTAGGGCATCTGGCAGAAGAAATTTCTAAGCAGCAAAGCATTCAAGAGGTGACTTGGGTGCTGTTAAAGACATTCAACTTTAAAAGGGAAGAAGAGTATAAAAGTTCAGAAAATTTGCAGCCTGACAATGCAATAGTAAAGAAAATTCCATTTTCTGGGGAGAAATTCAAGCCAGCTGCAGATATTTGCTTAAGTAACAAGGAGCCAAATGTTAAACCCAAAGACAATGGGGAAAATGCCTTCAGGGCATGTCAGAGACCTTTGTGGCAGCATCTCCCATCACAGACCTGTAGGTATAGGAGGAAAAAATGGTTTCATGGGCAGGGCCCAGGGTCCCCACACTGCTTGCAGCCTAGGGACTTGGTGCATTTTGTCCCAGTCACTCCAGCTTTGGCTGAGAGAGGCAAACATAGAGCTTAAGCCATGACTTCACTGGGTGTGACCCCCAAGCCTTGGCAGCCTCCACATGGTGTTGAGCCTGAAGGTTCACAGAAGTCAAGAATTGGGGTTTGGGAACCTCCACCTAGATTTCAGAAGATGTATGGAAATGCCTGGATGCCCAGGCAGAAGTTTGCTGCAGGATGGGGCTCTCATGGAGAACCTCTGCTAAGGCAGTGTGGAAGGGAAATGTGGGGTTGGAGCCCCCACACAGAATCCCTACTGGGGTACCACCTAGTGGAGCTATGAGAAGAGGGCCACCATCCTCCAGACCCCAGAATGCACCTACAGCTTGCACTTTGTGCCTGGAAAAGCCACAGACACTCAATGCCAGCCTGTGAAAGCAGCTGGGAGGGAGACAGTATCCTGCAAAACCACAGGGATAGAGCTGCCCAAGGCCATGAAAGCCCACATCTCGCATCATTGTGACCTGGATGTAAGACCTGGAGTCAAAGGAGATCATTTTGGGGCTTTACAATTTGACTGTCCTGGAAGATTTCAGATTTTCATCAATTTCTCTCATTTGGAACAGCTCTATTTACCCAATAGCTGTACCCTCATTGTATCTAGAAACTAACTAGCTCGCATTTGATTTTACAGGATCAAAGTTGGAAGGGACTTGCCTTGTCTCAGATGAGACTTTGGACTGTGGACTCTTGGGTTAATGCTGAAATGAGTTAAGAGTTTGGGGGACTGCTGAGAAGGCATGATGGTTTGAAATGTGAAGTCATAAGATTTGGAGGGGCCAGGGGCAGAATTATATGGTTTGGCTCTGTGTCCCCACCCAAATGTCATCTCAAATTGTGCTCCCATAATTCCCATGTGTTGTGTCAGGGACCTGGTGGAAGATAATTTGAGTCATGGGGGTTTTTTCCCCATACCGTTCTCGTGGTAGTGAATAAGTCTCATGAGATCTGATGGTTTTATGAGGGATTTCTACTTTTGCATCCTCCTCATTCTCTCTTTGCCTGCTGCCATCCATGTAAGATGAAACTTTCTCCTTGCCTTCCACCATGATTGTGAGGCTTCCCCAGCCGTATGGAACTGTAAGTTCAATTAACCGTCTTTCTTTTGTAAATTACCCAGTCTTGGGTGTGTCTTTATCAGCAGCATGAAAACAGACTAATTTGTATTTCCTTTTTGGCTATAGTGATATTGAACATCTTTTTATGTGCTTATTCACCACCTGTGTGTCTTATTTTGTGAAGTGTTTATTCTAGTATTATGTTCATTTTTATTCTATTGATTTGTAGAAGACTTTAATATGATCTGTATGTAAGACTTATGCCAGATATATGTCTGATGAATTTTTTCTTCTAATTGTTGCTTGAATTTTTATTTTCTTAATGGTATTTTTCAAACTGTCTCTTTTAAATAGCAGAAGTTTAATTGTGATGAAGTTAACTTCATCAATTTTCTTTTATGGTTAGTATTCTTGTGTCTCAAGAAATTTTTTTTTGTGCTGGAGTTACAAAGATTTTCCTATATTTTCTTCTATAAGCTTTATAATTTTATCATTTATGTGTAGGTTTTTGTTTCATCTTGAAATAATTCTTATCTATGGTGTGAGGTGGGGAATAAAGTTTATTCTTTCTGTATGAATATTCAAGTGTTCATGATGATATTTATCATAGAATGTACATATCAGTCTTTGAGAGTTGTCTATTTCAATTTGACCCATGAATAAATGTACATATAAATTTTAAATGTCACATATGAAAAAATAATAAGTATATGTTGTAAAGAAATTTTGACTAATCATATATGTGGATTGACTAAATTTTTAATTTTTTTAATATTAGTACTTTAATATTTCTCTCCACCATTCATCAAATAGTAAATATTTATTTATTAAATAATTGAATGACTGCTGTGGCAAAGCCATTATTATTTATTGGTTTTTGTCCTTTTCTATTTACTGTATATCTTTTTAGTCCCTTTACAACATTTGCACATGATTTGGCAACTCAATGAAGTCATCATGTGAAAATCTGATTTCTTTTCCTGTGATATTAGTAACATCTCCTCTTGTTTTCTTGTCATATATCTCCCCCAAGCATTTCTTGGTACATGTATTTTTAATCTGTCCCTGCCTTAACTCTTCCTTCTGCCTTTAAACGAGCTCATGCGAAAAAAAAAAAAAAAAAAAAAAAATTGTTTTCCATCCTTACTAGTCACCAACTTCTATCCTTTCTCCTTCTTCACTCCTTTACTTCGTTTCTCAGTTGAAGTGCTATAATACATTTCTAGCAATCTGTGACTTTTTCTATGAGAAACTGGAGTGTTTACTTTAAGGACATTTTATGAAATAGCCTTATTCTGTTTCAGCTATGTGAGAACTTTAAAACAATGATTTATTAGAGTTTTAGAACTGCCTTTAAATTTCTGTTTTTAAGCCCATAATGACTAAATCACTTAATGATTAATTTTTTCAAGTTCTTGAACATAAGATGTGTGGTTTTACTAACATTAATAGATTGTTGAAGAAGTAATTACACTTCCTTAGCTGTCCCTTGTCACTTGGTTTTGCCTTCCACCATTTTATTAAAGTTGGAAGTTGTTCTCCTGACAGTACCATAAGCAGCCCAGGCCACCCATGAGGCCATTCCAAAAGAGGCAGATTGGATAGTAATTAGTTCCCCTTCCACCTTTGTTACAATGCCGTGTTTGGTACTAAACCCCAAAATTCAGGATGCCTAACTCAAGTAAATCATTGAAGCCCCTGTGATGTGTTTTTCATTCTAATCTTCTTCACAGACAAACACAGGTAAGAACTGGCATTTTGTGAGGTCATGAAACTGCTCAGCCTCAACAATTTCTTCTTGTCACTACATAGTGTCCCAAGTGCAAGGGCTTGGGCTTTTGTCTTAGTCCCTTTTCCTAAGTCATGAGTGGATCCCTGGCCTGCATACTGTCCTTATGACATTTCTGTTTTCTGTGCTGCCTTGTTCTAGCCTGTCCCTCTGTACAGGAAATGGAATTTTGTCTTACGACTCATCTTGGTGTTTGCGCCTTTTCTCCTACGGGAACACTCCCCAGTGCTAATTATTGGTCTGCCTCACTCCTGAGCATTCAGTCAGTTCCTGAATTTCTCGTTGTTCTGAATTGCCCCTCAGATGGTTCTCTAGTATGAATAACTTTGGAATTTGGGCCTGAGATTATGGCATAGCACCCTCTTAAACATTGTACCTTCTCACTCTTCAGGGTCAGACTAGGGGGTCAAATTTGTTTCTCCAGTCCCCATCCTGCCTAGCTCTGAATTCTTCATTAAATTAGAAAGTTGTGCATCCTTTATACTTAAGGAACTGCTGTAATATCAGCATATAACACTGTTAACTGTTTAATTCTTTGTTGTCACTATTTTTACATCCTGGTCTGTGACATGTTTGAAGTTTTTCTTAAAAATGCGTTTTAAAAGTGAACACTGAAACTCATTCCCACTTAAATATAGATAGAATGATCACAATTATCATTTTATTTATCAAACAGTTATTGAATTTATGCTATACACCTAACATTTTAGTTAAGATAACTTCCGCATTTTTACCAATACTTCTTCCCTATGTAATGCCAAACATAATTCCTTCTTCCTCATAGCAGTTATGCAGTAGATGAGTTGTGTAAATACAAGAGTTATTTAATAAAAGTAAAACCACAGTTTTATGGTATCTTCGGAAAACTCACATTTCGGTATGCAAGTCAAGATATGCACACTTGAAAAAAATGATGCCAATTAACAGTAATATAAATATGTAAAATTTGGCTAGGCATGGTGGCCCATGCCAGCACTTTGGGAGGCCGAGGTGGGCGCATTGCTTGAGCTCAGAAGTTTGAGATCAGCTTGGACAACATGGCAAGACTTCATCTCTACTAAAATTACAAAAATAAAAATAAAAAAAGCCAAGCATGGTGGTGCATGCCTGTGGTCCTAGCTACTCGGGAGGCTGAGGTCAGAGGATCCCTTGAGCCAAGGAAACGGAGGTTGCAGTGAGCCAAGATGGCACCACTGCACTCCAGCCTGGTGACAGAGTGAGACCCTGTCTCTAAATAAATAAATAAATAAATGTTAATTCATTTTGTAGGTCATTTTAACATTTATCATAAAAGTAAGACAATCATGCATGATTTTTAATCAGGCAAGACATGACTATGTGTTAGGAACACCTAAACAAATGGTTATTACTATCACCTTTGAGAGGAGTCATTTTTATCCTAAAGAGCATCCATGACCTCCCAGATGTCCAGTATGCAAATTGTTAGGGGAAAACTCTAAAAATGTCTATTAGGGCAAAACTGTAAATGTGTCAATTCTTCTGCCTATCTGCTGAAATATTGTGGGGCAGTCTGCTTGTACTTTTATTGGGAGCTTTTCATTGCTTGTTGCAATCTTCTCCCTATGCTTAGCTCCTGAAGTCCTGTTAACAAAAAACTTTTAACAGAATAAGTTTTCATCTCAGGAGACCTGATAGTCATTTTATAAAAATAATATTTCAATTAAAATATTGCTTGGGGAAGTTTCTTCTGGTTTTCTTCTGTTAATAAAACAAAATTTGGCAGGGCCTTGATCTTAAATAGAAACTAATGCCTGTAGGCATTAAAAGAATAATTTAATATGGAAGAAGTCTATATTTAAGAAATGTTTATAGTACATATTTTATAACTACTTTTTTCGTAGTCTGTTTTTGGAACTGTTGTTCTAATGTTTTTCAAAGATTTTAGAATCAGATGACATTAAGCTGTGATTCCATCCAGCTGCTGCTTTGGATGGGCTACGATTTTCTGCCTAGCCTATACCTCTGGGAACACTTTTTCTTTGTATTTCTCAGACATGTTAATTGATTGCGTTTGAGTAGTCCTCCTTCTCTTTTGCTCTATCTTGTGGTAAGACTTTACAGCCTCTTTTCGCAGTTTTTCTTTCCTTTTTCTTTATTTCTGGGTCTTTGTTGGAAGGTTTCTGAAGGCTCTTGAAAGATTGTAACTTCAGCATGTTCAATGATAATTCTTTCAACAAACTCCTAATCTCCTACAATCCCATAACTTCTGTTTCAACAGCACACTCACATGGTCCTGTCTTTGAGATCTTGAACTTTAAAAGTCCACTTTTGTGTCCTTCTATAACACACACGATCTCATCATAATCTCTTCCTCCCAGTTTGTCACTCACTCTTGGCTTTCTTTCTCTTCCTACCCAGGCTGGAACTCATTTTAAATCTAACAGCAGTCTCACCAGTAACAGCAGTCTTGCCACATTCTCTGGGTTCTGAGTTCTTGTCAAATCTCAGCTCAATCATCTGCCCTCTCTGAGCTGCTCCTTGCCTGGGTGGTGCTTAAGAAAAATTGCCTGACATTGTTGCCAGTCATCCTTAAATAAAACTTCAGTCACAGACAGCTCTTCTTGATTCCCCATCAGTCTCTCACATTCTCTCACCAACTGTTTGAAATCTTTACAGGTTTCCTCAAACATTCAACCTAACACTCAGCAAACTGTTATCATCCTTTCAAGGAACTAAAGTCCATCAGGCATGTGACCTATTAATTTAGTTCATCTCCATATCAGAGTTTAACTAACTAATCAGCCACCCTTTCTTTCTATATTTTCTTATCTCACAGTTAAAAAGATGAACTTCCTTTCTTTTTTTTATTTTTTATTTTTTATTTTTGAGACAGTCTCACTCTGTCGCCCAGGCTGGAGTGCACTGGTGTGATCTCGGCTCACTGCAACCTCTGCCTCCCAGGTTCAAGGGATTCTGATGCCTCAGCCTCCTGAGTAGCGGGGATTACAGGCCACCACCACCACGCCCAGCTAATTTTTGTATTTTTTTTAGTAGAGACAGGGTTTCACCATATTGGCCAGGATGGTCTCGATCTCCTGACCTCAGGTGATCCACCTGCCTCAGCCTCCCAAAGTGCTGGGATTACAGACGTGAGCCACCACGCCCAGCCAATGAACCTCCTGTCTAAGGCTTCTTTTACACTTACCTTCATTTCAAGTAATGCATTGATCTCTAATCTTTCATTTGCACTACACTTGGTTTTGATTTATTACTTCTAATTCCTCATTTCCAATTTATTTGTTATGACACTGCAATTTGGCTTTAGTTCTCACCATATCAATGGAACTTCTCCAAGGTCTTAAGGCATTGCCTGATGGCCAATTATTATTATTATTTTTTCTGAGTCTCTTTTTCTTCTCATCTTCCTTGACTTACGCTGCAGGATTTATCACTGCTGACCACTTCTTCAAAGTGTTCTACAATACACTACTTTATTTATATGACACCCCGGAGACCTGAAATTCACTAGGGGTAATCTTGGTAAAGATAAAGCTACCATGAGACATCTCCCCCTTATTTCCAATAAATGCTTTGTCAATAAATGCTTATTTCCAATAAATGCTTTATTTCCAATAAACACTTTACTTATATTCGTATTGCAGCTGCCTTTTAAGCAATCAATTCTGTTTTAAATAGGCTACACATAATTATATTTTATGTCTTCTAAATAGATGTTAACAAAATGAAACAATAAACCTGTGCGATAAGAAGCTATTATATAAAAACAATGTATCAAGAAGATTAGCTTAATAAGAATGTACACTGCATGGGCTTGTGAAAAGAGGAAAGGGAGTCACTGAGTTAGGCATGCTTGTTAGGTGACTTTTGGGGATGTGATTAGAGACAGACAGATGCAGAAATAGAGAGGGATACTAAATATACTAATGAATCGGGCTTGCTGAGACAGATCAAATTTGAGACAGAAAGATGGGGAGGTAATCTAAGTTGATATATACAATGGTTCCTGCTTGATTTGATATTTAAAAATATTTAGTGACTATGTAACAATTTTTTATCCAAGTCTAATTCCCTACACCTAGGCCGGTTGAGTAACCAAAATATGCTACTACTTTAGATAAAAACTAACATTTTCCTTTCCAAAAGGATAGTTTATGAATCTTGAAATAATTAAGTGAAAGCAGCTACCATTTAATGAGTGTCCACTATGGGCAAGGAAGGGATTTTATGTATTTACCTGTTAATCATCACTCCCAGTTCTGTAAGGAGAGTTTTATTATCCTTATTTTTCAGATGTGGAAAATGGGTCTCAGAGAGTTTAAATAACATGCCCAAGGTCCCTCAGCTGGAAAATAGAATGGGTTCCCATCCCAAGTTGCCAATCTGCAAACTTCTTGTTCTGCCTTTTCATGAGATTGCATAAAGCTCTAGATTCAACAACAGAGAGTGAGTTGCAGCCCTAAGTTTATTATTTACTTATGCAACAACAGATGAATCATTTAATCTCTGTCAGCTCCATGTAGTCTTCTGTTTAAAAAAAAAAAAAAGGTGATGAGAAGTATAAGGAGAAAATCAGTGAAACCTGAAATGTAGACATTCTATAGGACAAGTGAGATCGTTCCTTCAATAGATAAATGGTGTAAATAAAAAAGAGTGGGAAGGGGAAAAATGTTATATATTGAATATCAACCAAATGCAATGTCTGGCCTTTGGGTGGGTGGGGCTGGGGTGTTCTGTACTTAAAAAACTGAAAAAATATGTATGAGAAAATAATAAAATTTGAATGTGAACTCCATATTTGATGATACTAAGGAATTATTGATAATGCCATAAAATGTGATAATGATATTAGAAAGTGTTATGGAAAAAGTGTCATCTGTTAATGATCCATACTGAGGCGTAAACTGGTGAGGTGATATTGAATGTGAGATTTACTTTAAAATACTCTTACAAATATAAACAGGTAGAGATAGATGAGAAAAGATTGGCAAACTATTGATAATTGTTGACACAGAGTGGTGGATTTATGGTAATTCATTATACTAAGCTCTCTCCTTTTGTATGTGTTTTAAATTTTCCAGAAGAAAAAGTAAAAGAAAGACAGAGAGTGGTGATGGTTTCATGGGTATATATTTATCTACCAAATAATCAAGTTGTATGCATTGAATATATACAGCTTTTTGTATGCCAATTATATCTCAATAAAAGGGGGTTTTTTTGAAGACAGATAATAAAAATAAAATAGATATTTCCAGGTTAATGTTTACATGTGACTTTAAAAATTATATATGAAGGCATCTGTGCATGGCAAAATATAATTTTATTTTTTCAGTTAATTTTTTAAAGTATTAGATACTAATCGGATTTTTAAAACTCACTGACTAACCCGTAAACCCTACTTGTCCCATCAAATGCAGTTTCACGCTTGAATTGGCTTTGCTACATTGTCACATTAATGTCAGGATTCTTCTATCAAGAAATTAACTACCCAAGTTGTGAGGAAGTTCTTTTGTTCCACTTGACATTTTATTAAGAGAACAAATTCCCACTACTGTATTTTAAAATTTATTAGAGTGTTTTTATTCTAATGTTTAACACAAGTTTTAAGTTTTTAATGCTGGTTTGAACTTGAAACACATACAAAAGGATTAAACAAACCATGTGAGCAATTTTACTGATTGTATCATGTAATATGGATATCATGCTCTTGTAAACAAAGGAACAAATTATTTTTACATCTGATTCTAGTGATTCTAGTCATAAGAGACTAAACAGTTGCAACAATTAACAATAATTCAATAAGAAATAGTTTTCCTAAAAGAGCCTTAATATTAAACTCAGCTGGCATTTAAAAAAAAATCTTTTCCATATGGTTTCTAAATCAAGGAATCAACAAAAACAAGCTTGTTTATTTTTTCTAACTTGAAAATTTTATAAACCATTTAATATTTTTTACCAAAAGAAGCAGGCTATATTTTTGCCTGCATTAGTGATCACTACATTAGTGATCAATGTTAATTTGAAGAAAGATGGTCAACAAGTACTTGAAATCTCACTGGCTTTTTGTTTGTAACTTTTTTCAGATTTACGATTATCTTGTCATAGTAATAAAGCCCACAATGATTTCATCCAAGCTTGTGACGATGATGCTTTACTGTGTTTATTTCTGTACCACTCTGATTGCTCAAGGATCTGCTCTCATTGTTCCACATTAGCCATGACTGCCAAGCCCACTAGTCAAAACAATTTCACAATTGAACATTAATGGACTGAAGAACATTAGCAGAAGCAAATAGAAGCAGGAAACCATAGTAACCCATGTAGTCTGAGGAAATGATGTTCTATTAAAGGGAAAGCTAATGTCCCAAAATAAAGTTTTACATAAACAGTCTGGCTTCTCATGCTTAAAATGTCTCTTCATGTGAAATGAGCTTTCAATTTCATATTGTCCATATTGCTCGTTTTAGTTATAGTACTTTTAAAATTTTATGAATATTTAATTCATTTTTCAAATTTTAAAACAATAGGTTATTAAATTAATGAGGATGGGGATATGATTATAGAGAGGTGGTTAGTTTAGGGTGTTTAAGGTTATGTGATGAACTTTAAGAGATCCAATAGGCAAATCATAATTGATAAATCAATGTGATTTTTGATCCAGCTGTAACAGAAATGTCACCTAGCCCATAAAGGTAGTTGGGAAACACATTTCTCATTCTATCTCTTTTTTTCTCATCTTTTTACTGATAGTGGTCAATCACCTGTTTATAAACATTTATTACAGTGGGTCTTATCCTTTTTTGAGGCAAACTCTTTAATACTGGAACTTTTGGAACCACCTTTGAGAGGACTAAAAAAGTCAAAACAGCACTAAACACATAAGGAATAATTAAATTTTTAAAATGACTCTAGAAGAGAAACTTCTCACAGTGCCTGTTCCTATAAAAGTAATCACAGTTTCTCACAAGTCACGTCATCACCTTTCAACAGTGTGTCACTAACTTTAACTGTTTATTGCCAGATGAACATCTCTTAGTACTCAGAAGGCAAATTTCTGCACGTTGCACTCCTTTTAGCATCTCTCAACAGTTGGCAGTACACCTCGGAGGGGTGCGGTACCTAGCAGAGGTGAGAACCATTGATTTATTGAGTGTTTATGGGGTACAAAGCCCTTTAATAAGTTTTAGTCACTTTTATCATCTGTAGTTTGATTTCAGTTGCATGGAGGGATACAACATGAGGGATAGATTTCTAATCAAGGAGGCTAACAAGTAGAGATTTTTAGCATATGTTCAATCAAAATAATTCCGGGATGGGTGAGAAACAAAATCAAGTCTAAACAATATTAATTCTATCATGGCAGGCCCAAGACACTGGTAGGAGAGAGAGAGGAATAAGGAGAAGAACACAGAATGAATAGAAATAAGGAAAGAGGGAACACATGATAAGCCTGCATTTACAACCAATAATTAACTTGGGGATGTGCATTGCTGTTAGTTTTATAATTTGTCCATTTTGTGACTGAGAAGTTGACTTAGTTTAATCTAATTCTCCTTGCTTTGTAATATGTATATAATATATTTATACTTTCTAAGTTAAATGTATAGGTTTCAAAATTATGCCAGCAGAGGAATCATCTAAAAAATGGAGCTGTGTTTAATTTCATGAAAACAGAAGAAAACAGCAATAGTAGAAATAATCAGTTATTTTAATTGTTAGTTTGCAAAAGAGGAATCACCTATATTCACTGTGACTTATGTGCAGGATGACTGCACCTGCACATTTGCCGGGCATCATCTCAGCTTACACCCTCTGTCCCTGTGTAATTACTAAGAGCATCCTATTTCATTCTTAAAGAGTTCTGTTTTGCATGATAAAGAATATGAGCACCATACTCATAAATTGAAGTTATAGTTATATAGATTTTTACTCAAAATTAGGAAGAACCTTCTACAAATGGAAATTGCCCAGTAATGGAAGGCATTGCCTTAAGAACCAATGGAAAAACTAGCAGTCATCAATCATATGCTGAAAAACTATTAGCTATGAGTTTTTAGGAGGCCTAAACCAGACAATGGTTAGAGCAGCAGATGTATTAATTTGAATTATATGACAGTGCCAATATTGATCTGTTTTAGACATGTGAAAACGTCAGCTTATTAACTAAATACAATGTCTGTTTTAAACATACAAAAATGTCATTGTATTAACTGAATACAATGTCTACCAACATCTGGAAGTCTATTTTATATTTATTGTGTTGTAAAAACACATTCTGTGTTTGAAAAATAACATGCTTTTTTTTGGGGAAAAAAAACAAAAACAAAAACAAAACTATGAAATCTTGAAAGTTCTCCATCAAGAAGTATAAAAATTAAACTCTATTTTTATTTGTTACAAATGTAAGGTATTAAAAAATAAGAGGAATAGCATTGAAAGTTGACAGAAAAGTTGGGTGTATTTTAATGCCATGCTGTCCTGAAATGTCAGAGCTATCTACTAGATTTTCCTGTAAGGGGTAAGATTCCTATCAAAGAATTCAGAGTAAGTGTTTTTTTTTTTTTTTTTTTTTGTTACCAAAGTGTTCTAATATAGTCTGAGAATGCTGTGAAAGCCATATTGAATTAAACCAAAATTGATAGAGTTTAAAATTACTGAGAGGTGTTTTATTGAACCAAACAAAACACAACACACAGCAAGAAACAAAGGAGAAGATACGAAGTTAACACACATGGGATAGGGTGTAAGATGGGGGAAGGACTGCTCTACCTGAATCCTGTAATGCACTTGCTTATTATGCCCTGCCTGGCTCTTGGCCACATCAACGTTTCTTACTGAAGATATGGTTGTAAAGACCAGAGTTACCTTGAAGAAGAGGACTCAGGGAAGGAAGGTACTTAGAGCCAACATATCCTTGTTCTATTGGAGATATTTAGGGCTAAGACCTGGGTAATTGCTGTAGCTTTCATATGACCTCCTAAATGAGTCACGTGTTTTCTCTGTATATGTGGAGGAAGAGCATAAATAGAACCAAAATGGAACCATGATGCACATTACAAATGGGTGGTTGACTTGGTGATGATATGCCTTTCAATCTGGAGGTGGCATGATCTGTACCATGGCTTGTTCTTTCTATCTGTTTTGATCTATAAGTGATATTCTTGCTTATGCCATTCATTTAAGAAATTAAATGTTCAATTTATTCTCTCTATCCACAAGATAGATGTCCATGTCTTTCAAGTTACTAATTTACTTTACATCTATAATTAACATGTCTTATGAATTTTAGCTATATCTGACAAGAAATTGCTTGCTTACTGTCTATACTTAATGCTTGTGAGTTTTATCCATTCCACTTCTTTTTCTTGTTTTCTATATACAAAAATTAAACATTATTAAGTAATATGACAAGTACACATTGCAGCCCCCATGAGAGGGAGGAAGGAGAGGAAATTAAGAGTGAAAGGCTGAGTATCTCCATTTTAGCTTTAACTTGAATATCAGTGATTTCTACTTTTACTATTTTGTATATTCTGTATGAGATCTTGCATGACAAAGGTCTTCCAGTGGTTCTAGTAAGAGGATCAGAGGCCGGGTATGGTGGCTTACACCTGTAATTCCACCACTTTGGGAGGCCAAGGTGGGCAGATCACCTGAGTTCAGGAGTTCAAGACTAACCTGGCCAACATAGTGAAACCCCATCCCTACTAAAAATATAAAAAATTAGCCTGGCGTGATGGTGGACGCCTGTAATCCTAGTTACTCAGGAGGCTGAGCCAGGAGAATCGCTTGAACCCGGGATGCAGAGGGTGCAGTAAGTCAATATTGTGCCACTGCATTCCAGCCTGGGCAACAGAGCGAGACTTCATCTCAAAAAAAAAAAAAAAAAAAAAAGAGAGAGAGAGAGAGAGGATCAGAAAGCCAATGCTGCATAAGTTTTTTACTTTATAGGTTTGATTAGGAATTCTAAATTAATTATGAAATGATTGATTGCAACACTGTTGGGGGTTGAAAAGAAGATGCTACAGAAATTGCAAAAATGACATAAGCCCATTATTTCAAACCATGTAACACAGGCACCTAACCCTGATGAAAATATTAGTGATGAAAATTTACTGAAATTCAAATTTTAAGTTTAAAGTGAATGATAGCAAAATAAAAATATCTTCTTAGATGAAAAGCTATGGTTTAAATAAATAGAGCTCCCCAGGATCATATTCATTATTTCAATCATTCATCAAACTGTCCATTCATCCACCTTTCTAGCAGGTATTACCTAAATGTCAGAGTCAGTTCTAAAAGTTAATGATACAAAGATGCACAAGTCTTAGCACCCATGGTGAAATAATTCAGCCTGCTGGGGAAGACAGAGAGGAAAAGTCTCAGTTAAAATCCAATGTAACTCTTTTAAAGGGGTCTGCTCTGGAGATGCAGAGGAGGAGTGGAGTGGGGAGGCACTGTAATGGAAAGCTTCATAGAGGGGCTGAAGAATGAGCAGGAATTCATAGAGGTGGAGGAAGAATTGAGATGAGGGTAGGAAATAAACCTATCAATTGCAGTTAGACAAAATGGCATTATTGAGGGGGTAAAAGAGAGAGTAGATGTAGATTCTACATGAAGAATCATCAGGAAATGAGCCCTAGACACATTAAATTATGAATGGTTTTTTTGTGCTCCGAAATGAAGATAATTAATCTGAGGTTGAAAGAGTACGCTTGAATAATTTTAAGTATGAGAATGTCATGGCCATGTTTGCAAGAGAGGAATGGAGAGGAGCAAGGCCAGGTTGATTAACAGGCAATGACAACAGTCCAAATAGGAAGGGGTTGGTACAAGGAATAGAGAGTGAGATTCTTAGGTTATTTAGGGAGTGATTGAGGATGACATCATGTCTCCCAATTTCTAAATAGCCCAGCATTTCTAGGTCTTCACACTACCATGTCACAGTCAAAATACTGGCTAATACCATACACACCCATAAAATATCTTTTGACTTAGATTTTAAATCTGTAAACTCTTTGTTGACTTTTTAGTCATTTCACTTGTTACATGAGAAACGTTTTCCCCAACCTTAGCCCCCATTATAAAATGTAAGACTGATGACGTTCACACAGCTAGTGTGTTTCATTAATATCACTGTTGCCTCTTATTAAGATAAAAGGCAAATTGTTAGCTAATATAAAGTTATGTTATTCTTTTTTTTTTTTTTTTTTCTTTTTGAGACAGAGTTTTGCTCTTCTTGCCCAGGCTGGAGTGCAATGGCGTGATCTCGGCTCACCGCAACCTCCGCCTCCTAGGTTCAAGCAATTCTCCTGCCTCAGCCTCCCGAGTAGCTGGGATTACAGGCATGTGTCACCACGCCCAGCTAATTTTGTATTTTTAATAGAGATGGGGTTTCTCCATGTTGGTCAGGCTGGTCTTGAACTCCCAACCTCAGGTGATCTGCCCGCCTTGACCTCCTAAAGTGCTGGGATCACAGGTGTAAGCCACCGTGCCTGGCTGATGTTATTCATTTTAACATGGAACAGTTATTTTCCGAAGTAATATATCTAGGCTCATTTTTAGACATAGTAGATGCTTGTTCCATCTCTTCTATCTATAAAACTCATGATATGTATACATCATAAAGTTACTATACATACTCAACAGAGTTCTCAGACTCTAAAATCTTATATGTGTAGTTTGCATTACACATCTTTTATTGATACTATTGCCTTGTTAATTTCTGATTCTAGAAACTTAACTCTAGAATGTAGAAGCATTACTTTCTCATCCCTCCTCATGAAACCACTCCATACTCAATGCTGTTGTTATTCAATGTCTTTAGCAGCCTAACCCTTTACCTACTCAGCACTGCATGATGCAGAAAATGGTATTGGAGAATTCAAATGCCCCTTCTAGCCTTTTTTCTTTTTACTCTGTCCCCAGCTGCAATACATTTTCACTCTTCCTCAAACAAATAGAGCTTGCTCACCACTTAGAATCTTGGCATGTGTTATTCCCTCTGCCTGGAACGCACTTTTCGCAGACATCCACATGGGTTATTCTTTTACCTCCCTCATGTCTAAATTCAAATTTCACCTTCTTAGAAAGGTCTTCTCTGATTGACTTACTTAAAGCTGCTACCCTGGATCAACTCTATTTCTCTCTTCTATTTTTTTTTTCAATAACACTTGGAATCCTCTAATCTGTTATATACTTCATTGTATTTATATTATCTCTTTTATCCTCCTGTAGAATGTAATGTCTTTGAAGTAGGGATTTTTATCTTGCTTTATTTTCTCTATTTTGTATAGGAATATATATGCATGTTATTAGTTACTAAAAGTTAATCACATTTTCTTTTCTTAAAATTTAACTTTTGAGTTCAGGTTCAGGAGTACATGAGCAGGTTTGTTATATAGTAAACGTGTGTCATGGAGATTTGTTGTACAGATTATTTCGTCACCCAGGTATTAAGCCTAGTACCCATTAGTTATTTTTCCTGATCCTCTCCCTCCTCCTGCCCTCCATCCTCCAATAGGCCCCAGTGTGTGTTGTTTCCCTCTATGTATCCATGTGTTCTCATCATTTATCTCCCACTTGTAAGTGAGAACCTGTGGTATTTGGTTTTCTATTTCTGTGTTAGTTTGCTAAGGATAATGATCTCCAGCTCCATCCATGTTCTTGCAAAGAACAGGATCACATCCCTTTTTATGGCTGCATGGTATTCCTTGGTGTATATGTATCACATTTTCTTTATCCATTCTATCATTGATGGGCATTTAGGTTGATTCTGTGTCTTTGCTATTGTGAATAGTGCTGCAATGAACATGAGCAAGTATGTGTCTTTATGATATAACAATTTATATTCCTTTGGGTACAAACCCAGTAATGGGATTGCTGGGTTGAAGGATATTTCTGTTTTTAGGTCTTTGAGGAATCACTACATTGTCTTCCACAACAACAACCACATTTTCTATAGATAAGTTTGAATATAAAAGGAAGATAAAAAGGTAAATTAACAATTTAAAGAAAAACATATTAGGCATTTTGTGCTAGTTTGCATGGGAGTTTCTTGGTTTTAACATGAAACTCCTTTGTCCTGGGAACCCTCTCAATCCTGTGCAGGCCAGGACTGTTGGTCACTTTTTATTCTTATAATAGTCTATTATTGTTTAAATTTTGTAATCACCTGTTCCTTTCTTAGTGTGAGATGGCTACTCTACATTATTTTATTTTATTTCTGTTCTATTTCTACCTTTTTCCTATGCTACTGCTGACACTACTATGGTTTCCAGTAATTTTAAATAAAATTACAAATGTTTATCTCACAAAAAGGCCTAGGGGACATCCTTCTTTAACTGATAAGTCTCTAAATGGTATAATTTCGTCGGTCTTCTGGATTGATTTGCATAATGAATACATGTTCTTCTTACTAATACTTTTCATGTTATTATGAAGAAAGTACCAGACTAGCAGACATCTGAATTCTAGCGCAAATTCTGCCACTAATCTCAACTCACCTCACCAACCTGGCCTTTGTTTCTTCTTTCATAAAATGAAAACCGATGCTAAACCAGACTCTTCACACATCCAGCATTCCAGGATACTAAGATTCTGTGGGGTTTCTTCTGACCTGCAGTTGAAACTGTTCCTTTTGCTTGGTAGATGGCTTGGCCACTGCTATGTCCTCAACCAAAGAATTTGGCAGTTGGGGAAAAGCAGGATCCTCCCTGAATCTAGAAAAGTCAAAGGAATTTTGGTTCCCTTATGTTTTCAGTGTCTGTACCTGATCTGCCTTTTCCCAACTAAGATTTCCTCATGATAAAAAGTGTGAAAAAGTATGATGTAGCTCTTAAACATTTTCCTATTAAAGTGGCTGTGTTCCCTGCTAAATTAATGTTTACGGGATTCGACTGTTTTGTGAGCAATTTAAAACATAATTTGATGATTTACTATCGATTTCCTCATAAAATGTACATGGTTATGACTAAAAAAAATACACACAGATATGAGGCTGAACTGTGTGTGTGTCGAAATTAAAGGAAACCTGGCCATTCATATTTTTTCCTTATCCTCTAAATATTTAGCTGTGTGCTATCCTTTCATAAATTTGAATAAAACTTAGTAGACAAACAAGTAGTTTCATCTAAATACAACTCTCATGTTTAGATTTAAAAATCCTTTGGGGGAAAAATGTTAGCAAAAGCAAGTATCATCATTTGCAATTAAATACTTTATATTTAAATGATGCTTAGGTGTTTAGAGATCACATTTTTTGTCTATTAATCCTCACAGTATGCATACCCCAAATGCCTTAATTTGATCACTATGCATTACGTATATCTAACATTATTTCACATGTGCTATGTACCTATGTACAAATAATCATATTAATAACAGAATCCTCATAGTGATGTTAGAAAAAAGCAAGTGTTAAAATCAGATTGGGTTCCGATTTTTACACTATCACTCACTAATTGTAAGTACTTGGGGGAATCAGATCAGACCTCTGATCCTTAGTTTCGGCTGCTGTGTAATGGTGATTGCAGAGTCTGTCTCATTTACTCAACCCTTTTCCAAGTTGTTGGAGGACTAAATGAGGTAATGCTAATAATGTATCTAGAAGAGTGCCAGACAAATAAGCCTTTATTATTATCATTCCTGTTCACAGATAAATAAATTGAGGGTCAGGGAGGTTAAGTGATTTGTCCAATTGACATAAGTTGAAACTTGAGGACCCAGGACTTGTTTACAAGTAATATTTTAAAACTTGTCAAGAATCCATACAGAAGATCAGCTGAGTACAGGGCTGAATTATGACTTTTTGGGCCATGGGCATTTTTGCCTTCATGGGCCCCTTCCACCAAAGGGGTGGGGGGAAACTTCTAAAAATGCAGGTGGGATTGATTTGAATATATACATTACTATTATACTCACTTTGCCATCACATTTTAAAGGAAATGAAAATAAGAATAGTTTTGTGGGTCTCTACATGCATCATAGTCCCTGGGCACCATGCCCATTGTGCCTAATGGTTAAACCAATCTTAAGTTACGAAAAAAAAAAAAAACCTGCCTCATGTGGAGACAAACCTAACATGAATAAGGGATCCTTCTATCCCTATGTTTGGTCTTACAATTCAGAGTGTTCCAGTGAGGTCGCCTCGCCACCCCCACAGTGCCTTCCTAAGAATACTATAGTTAGCTTCTAAACTGAGTTAGATAAAACTGGGACACTTGCCAAATCCGATTGCCTCACTCTCTGTGAGTGATGGATGAGATTATACAAATTTAAAAGTCTGGGATAAAGAAGTTAATATTTAAAAACATGTGAAACACAACAGTTCTTCCACGTCAGATAATGAAATCTAAGATTAATCACAAACAAATGTGTACTAGGAAATGTAGTAATTCATCACGTCTTCTCCAGAAGTCATACCTATGTTAAGTGTTCCAAAACAGTGTCAAAGTCTGTGTCTGGAGTTGGTGTAATCCGGAAAGAAAAGGAGCCCAGAGTTACGCATTTTAAATGTATAGTTTTCATAGAATAATCTTTGGGCGAAAGAGGAATGCTGCATTAAGACTTTCGTAGCATTTTCTTCCTGCTATTTGGGTTCCATTTTGAGGGCTCTATAGAATTTAGAAATGCCAGGTTTGAACTGTATAAAATCATTGGACCATCTTCAAGAAACAAAGCTAAATAAACATGTCATTCCTTGGCAATCTCAAGATAAGCCTGCCCTTCTTTGCCGGGTAATGTTTGGTGTGGTGTGATCATCTGAGTTTCTTCAGACAGGAAAGTTTATGAATGCAGGGAACAGAAGCTCATGGGAAAATGCCTTCTGTAACCTTTTCCCTGTTACTTTTCTTGACCGCTGGGAGCTTTAGTCTCAGTGACATAAAGTGTGTCTATGACACACAATCCCATACAGATCTTAACTACTCGATTACTATATATATGGCTGCCAAACAAAAAAATACTGTATTAATATAAAATCAATAATCTTTCTGATGCATGAAAATGATGTTTCAAACTGAGGGAAATGTATTAGTACAGTTGTATACTTAGACATCCAAATTCTTAGACCCAGAAACTAATTTCAAACTGAAAAAGTCATTTACATAAATCACTGATGTGTCAGCTAAGAGCTTGTAAATCTGTCCTCTCTAAAAGCAGTTTTACTTTATAAAGTCACTCAATAAAACTTATCAAGAATAGGATGGAGGGGTTTATTGCTGTTATTTATTACAAGTTTTAACATGGTCATTTTAAGTTTGCTTTTTAAGAGACTATCCACCAAGTGAGTTAGTGTGCTCTGAAAGAGTGTACTTAAATTTTGCTTCAAATGGATTCTGGTTATTATCAATTTCAAACTAAGGAAGCAGAACTGTTTATGTAAAGTTAACTTAGATTTATTAAACTTTTAAAGAGTTTGCTTGGGAAGAAGCTGTGTCTACCTTTCCCAAAGACTTACACATGTTCAAACAATGTTAACTTGTTCAAAAAACATCCACAGCTACATGTTAGGAATTATAATAAGTATCGGAAAGTCAGAAAGGAAAGAAAGAAGAAAAGGGAGAAAATGAAGAAAGGCAGAAGGAAGGAAGGAAGGGAAGGAAAAAAGGGAATGGAAGGAAGGAAGATGAAAGGACAAGCAGTGTAGCAAATTAGTTAAATAACTAGGGTTATGGAGCCAGATGGCCTCAGTTCGAATGCCATCTCTTCTAACAACAAGAAACAAAACCTTGAGGAAATTACTTAACTTGCCTCTCCTTCAGTTTCCTCATCTGTAACACGGGGATAATAATAGTCTAACCTTCTAGGACTGTTATGAGAATCAAATAGATTTATGTATGTAAATTGCTTAGGATCCTGCCCATCACTTAGTAAGCCTTCAAAAAATGTTAGCTATTAGCTGAATATTGTTACTACCAAAAACTCATAGTGTAATAGGAAAACAGCAAGATACAGATGCAACTATAATATAGCATGATAAATATTGTGAAATAAATCTGAACAAAGTGCTAGAGGAGGCACAGAGATGATACCAATGGAAAAAAACACAGTGGTGACTAGGAAAAGAAGATAATAGATAAGGGATGAAAAACATAAATACAGAACAGCACAAAGGAGGCGAGATTAATTCTGATTAGTTGGGTTAGACAAAACTTCAAAAAGGAAGTTTCCTGATGCATATAAAGATTTAGAAAGTATGCAGTTGTAAGGGCATCAGCAAAGGCATGGGGGCATGAAAATAAAAGGTAAATTTAAGAAGCAGTGATTGGTTAAGTGAGCCTTGAGGGAGAGTGGCTGAGCAGAGGGAGATAAATCTGGAAAGGAAGATTAGAATCAGGCTACCATGGCTTTCCAGAACTCTAACATATGAGCACTATAAAGCCATTACAGGATTTATATGAAAAGGTGGTATAATTGGATTTGTCCCTAAAAAGGTAACTTTAAGTGAAGAAGAGTGTAATCATGTCCACCTAAAACACAAGCCTAGGAAATTCAAGCGATGAAGAGGAAAATGGAAGGTAGCTAAGAAATGGTTTAGAGCCAACCAAGAGATAGCCAGCCATTCACTTAGAAGCAAGAACTGCAACATGGCTCATCACAAGGAATGGGGTTCTGACTTCCCTACCTTGATCCGCAGGCATCAGTGGAGCCACATGGTACCTCGGGACAAACTGCTTGTAGATCTAACATATATTTCATGATCTGCTGATAATAGTCCAATTATTTCTTTTTTTTTTTTTTTGAGACGGAGCCTCGCTCTGTCACCCAGGCTGGAGTGCAGTGGCCGGATCTCAGCTCACTGCAAGCTCCTCCTCTTGGGTTCACGCCATTCTCCTGCCTCAGCCTCTCGAGTAACTGGGACTACAGGCGCCCGCCACCTCGCCCGGCTAGTTTTTTGTATTTTTTAGTAGAGACGGGGTTTCACCGTGTTAGCCAGGATGGTCTCGATCTCCTGACCTTGTGATCCGCCCGTCTCGGCCTCCCAAAGTGCTGGGATTACAGGCTTGAGCCACCGGGCCTGGCTAGTCCAATTATTTCTTTTAGGCATGTGCCTTAACTCGGTGGAGCAGCCTTTGAAAGGTATTACGGAGCAATTTAAGTTAAAATCAAGTCTGGAGCCTAATATTATTCAGAATACAACAGAATTGGTGACAAAGTCACAATTTTGAAACTTTATCATTTTTAGATAAAATTTCTCATAGTATTTTCACCAAGACATTATTAATGTTAATTATTCCTGCTGGGATTTGATACATGTGAAATAGTGATATTCTTATTTAAGTCATAATGATCCTAATAGCTAAAAATAAACAAACAAACAAACAAACAAACAAACACATTTTCTGCAATGCTAAAAATCTGTTGGCAGTATAATAACCCAGTACAGCTCAGTCTTGGAATATTGTAGGTTGACTTCCTCCTCTAAAGAAAGATCAGTGAATTTGTGATTAACCACATAATACTATTTTTTAAGCTTTTCCATATACATTAAGAAGATTTAAAGCAATGAACTGATTTCAGAGATGATTGACAATATTGATATCATCTACGTGATATCCTCTTCTCTCTCCCTTCTGGTTTTCCTTTACTCATTTCTCTGTGTGTTTTTTTTTTTTTTTCTTCCTCCTTGCTCTCTCTCTCTCCCTCTCTCTGTAGTTCATTGAATCTTTATTTATTTATTTATTTATTTATTTATTTGAGACGGCGTCTCGCTCTGTCGCCCAGGCTGGAGTGCAGTGGCCGGATCTCAGCTCACTGCAAGCTCCGCCTCCCGGGTTCACGCCATTCTCCTGCCTCAGCCTCCCGAGTAGCTGGGACTACAGGCGCCCGCCACCTCGCCCGGCTAGTTTTTTGTATTTTTTAGTAGAGACGGGGTTTCACCGTGTCAGCCAGGATGGTCTCGATCTCCTGACCTCGTGATCTGCCCGTCTCGGCCTCCCAAAGTGCTGGGATTACAGGCTTGAGCCACCGTGCCCGGCCTGAATCTTTATTTTTTAAGAATCACTTGTCTTTTTTTCTTCTAATTTTTTTTGAAGCAGTCTCTATTGTTCAGGCTGGAGTGCAGTGGCGCCATCTTGGCTCACTGCAACCTCCACCTTCCAGGTTCAAGAGATTCTTCCACCTCAGCTTCCCACGTAGCTGAGACCACACCCCACTAATCTGTGTATCTTCTATAGAGATGGGCTTTCTCCATGTTGCCCACGCTGGTTTTGAACTCCTGAGCTCCAGTGATCCACCTGCCTCAGGCTCCCAAAATGCTGAGAACCACTTTTCATAAAAATTATTAGATCATAAGACAGCAATGAGAAGTCACTATTTTAATATTAATACATTAGTAATTACTAATTGATATTAATGAAAATTTGTAATATATGATTTTATTCTTTAAAACTTAGATGCAAAAAGTTATGTAACATAGTATATAGACACAAGGTCATGTAATCTTTTGATTTTTTTTTCACTGACCAGACTTGTGCTACTAAAGTGTTCTCTAGTCACTACTAATGTCTTCTTTTTGAATTCCTGGTTTCAAGTGAGCCTCCTGCCTCAGCCTCCCAAAGTGCTGGGATTATGCACATGAGTCACTGCACAGCGCTTAAAGTCTTCTTTCTTCTGAAATTTAGTAACATTGCAAAACATCTTTTCATTTTTGTATGTTTAATTGTGTTTTAATATCAACACTCAGCAGAATAGTTCAAAAGCTCTTGTTACAATCAAACTGACCTGTAGCTGCCTGAAAGTTGCGCAACATTTGCATGCTAGGTATTATTATCCAACTTGGACTTTCCTATTCTAGAATATAAACAACTCAAAAATTATAGGCAAACTTAGTTTCTCTTCAGGACCCTATAACTCAATGTAAATGAAAATATTTCAAACAAATTATTTTAAGTGAGAAAGTCATTTTAAATCAAAAGCCTAAAATTTCATTAAATGTGTTCTCAATTAGAATTGTTAACTTTTAATATTACATTGAAGGAACTAAACTGAAATTATGAGTTGTCATAGAAACAGCATTGCTGCCAAAACTGTACCTTAATTAAAAGACTTTTTAAAAATTTTACCATGAAATTATTTTTAGGAAAAAAAATGCTTTAGAAAATTTGAATTCAATAGCAATAATTTTTATATTAATGGATACATGTAAAATTCAGATGTGTCATGAGATATGGCATACTCTGGCTGTAGTAATGGCTACATAAAACATGTAGAGATAAAATCCGGTCATTTATAAATAAGATTGAAGTATTATCTTGAGTATTTCTTAGTGTTACACTTTATCTTCAACCTTAGGTTTATTTTATAAAATCAAAACAGCAGAATAAAATTTAAATATTTTAAAATTTAAAATTTTTAAATTATAATTATTTTGCCTAAGGTTTTACAAATATGAGTCATTTGAAAATATATTTATATACCTACACTTACTGTCTTCTTTATACTGTGAATATTAAGACAAATTCAGAAATGAATTTGTTTTTAACTGTTGATAGGGATATGTTGCTAAGTCTTAATTGTAAGAGTAGCCATATTTATTTTAGTATAATTCAGCAATTGATGTAACTGGCAATAGAATATTTACATATATACATTTCTTTTTTATTTAATTATGTTTTATTGTGTACATGAGAAAGATTGGCTAATGTTAAATATTAATGTCAGTTAAAATACAAAGTCTCAACTTATCTCTTATTTTATCAAGGGCGTTGTAAAGTGAAGTGCATTAACACTTCAAATACATGCTGGCTATGATAGTCATCACTAATTATGGATCAAAAGTTCTCTAGGAACCTTATTAAAAATACTTTAGTTCACTTTATAATGTTGGATAAGGTCCAGGAACCTATTATTAAAAAGTGCCCTTACCCTAAAGTCATACTGATACAGCTAATCAACAAACCTATAATTAGGAACCTCTGGTCTAAGGTTCCAGCATTCTTTTAAAAATGGTCTTTAAGGTAATAGTAGGTACTAATATTTGAATGTTATCTGACATATAACCTATTTATTAAATGTCCACCTTTAAATATTTTTCTGTATTTAAAAACTACTTTAATTTTCTCCCCTTATCTGTCAAAAAACCTGAGCACATTATTTGTTCATGAATATATGGTCTTTTCTCAAGCACCTGTTACCATAGATGTTTTTCACTGTGGAGTTTCTCTTAAAGTGGAGACAGTGCCCTTATCTGCCAAGTTGTTCTGACACTTAGTGTGAAAAATCATGAATAGCTATAATCAACTTTTGATGATTGACTTGCATCCAGATGGTTGTCAGTAAAGACTGATTTGGAATGCAACCTTAAGGTAGAAAACGTGATTTTCCTGTGAATAAAACTGGCTTGTTATCTTCCTAATTGAAGGGGAAACTACATGCTTGATAGGATGTGCCCCTGTTCTTGCTTTCAAATATTTCAGATGGGTAGATTCTATAGTCGTGGAATGTCTACTAACAGTCACCAGTGTGACATTGCATATAGTACAAAATAGCTGGGCATTTGTTTCTGACGGGAATTATGGTATTCGGGATAGGGTTGATTATGCTGCAGTGACAAATAGCCTTAAAAGTTCACTGGACTAAAAAACATAATTTATTTCTTACTTAAACTGGGTGTCAATTATCAGTTGAAGATTGGCAGGGGGTTCTGCTCCATGTCATCTTTGTGTATCATGTTTACGTGAATATATATTCAGGAGATCTCATTCGTGAAAGTGTGGTTGACAATTTGGTTATCAGACTAAAGTCTTACAGTTGCAAAGTGATATATTTTCAAAGGTATACAGTACCTAGATTTACTGATATAAGCATAGCCACCCAAGAAGGGTTCCTAAAATGCAGGTTTCTATATACTACTTCTTGAAATCACCATATAATTAGATTTATTTAAATTAGATTAAGTTTAATAAGTTAAAATTAGATCCATTATTTAACCAGAGAATTTAGGTACTCAGAAATTCCAATTTTCAACCATTCTGATTAACTGACATCTTGATGTAGTGAGTGTTTTATTCTGTTTACCCTGTGCTCGATCTCACAAAAGTGAAACAGATAGGTTTTTGTATTACAAATACAAACTTTTATTTTAATTCCCATTCTAATTAAATTTAAAATTTTCATTGTTTCCTTTCAATATGTGTATTTGTGCATGCTGTAGACATGAATTTTGATCTATAAAATTATACATCTTAGAATTAGAAGGGAACTTATGAAATTACCTTATTTTTCTATCTGTCTTCCACAGATAACGCTATAACAAAACATCAAAATGTGTGAAATACCAAGCAAAGAAAAATTCCTAGGAAGTTAGTGAACTGTTTTTTGTTTATACCTCAGAATAGAAATGCAAGAGTTAGGACATATATAATATTCAGATTTAGAGCAATCAATAAGTGAGCCTACATTTGCATTTTATAAGTATATTTGTATTTGTTTTTTATAATATGCATTTCACACCAAATAATTCTGGATTTAGCAAATGCAGTAAAGCTGCTACCATTGATAAGTACTGATGGTCCAAATAATCAATTAACTGATTAATTTTTAGAAGACAGACAAAACAGAACATAATTTAACTTACTAGGACTGTCTACTTTGCCATTAGCAAGTGTCTGTTTTTTAGCTTGCAGCTGTAAAATCCACACATGACTTTTCCATATGTAATTGTGATAGCAGTTGTCAAGGTACATCTTTGCTTATCCAGCTGTTTATATTTAACTAGCTCTGCTTTATAGTTATCTCATTGAACTCTTAGGCCCAGCCCAAATGAAATGAGATGTTAAAGTATTGAATTTTTATTTATGTCTCACATATTTGAGATACACTAGGTCAAATTGCTGATTTATTTTTTAAAAATGATTTTCAGGTTCTCAGTTTAGAAGCACAATTGGCTGATAGTTTCTTTGACTCAAGATGAAATGTATTCACTGCTTAATTAAATGCAGCAGTTGTGTTTTGTGTACAAAATCTTATCTAAAATAAATGTTTCTGCCACACATCAAGTTGGCTACTGTAGGCAACTCTTTTAGTCCAGCTAGCAAATGGGCAGAATGCCCACACAATTAAGAGGAAAATTAACCGGGAAAAAAAAAAAAAGCAGAGTGAGCATCACTTTACAGTAAATTGGATGTCCTTGTGTTGATGTCCATAGTTTCTTTTTCTTTCCTTTCTTTATGAGTTTATTTCTCCTTTCTTTCCTTTCTTAGTTTCAGCTTTTAATATTTCATTTTTATTTTGTTTCAGTATTTTATATTTGAGCCCCATTTTTGTAGAATAGATTTAACCCTACTTGGAAACCAAGAAGTTAGCCTTTTAAGTTATCATGGATGCTGGCAGAACACATAAGGCTCCTGGATTCAGAGGCAAAACTCTTCTTGTGCACAGCACTGCAAGCAGCATGAGTATCAACATGTGCATTGATTCTTCTAGTCCTCAAGTCCCACAGGGGCAACGTGACATAGACTCAGGTGGACACTGCTCATGCAGTGGCTTTGCATCACAGTTGAGGAACACTGAGCTTGGGAACCCATTTTATGCCATAAACAGTAGGCAAACCTGCTCTTTGTCCCAGTGGGAGACATTACCTCATCCCTCAAGGTGGCTTGAAGCAAACACAATGTGAGAAGTAGCCTGGGTAAAAAGTGGTTGTGGTTCCATAGTCTTGGCACACACAGTAGGACATGTAGGAGTGAACAGACCCATGAAGGTCTGTATCTCATAACATCTTTATGTATGAAAATTACAAATGTTTTGAAATGCATGACTCTATTTTAGGTGGGTATGTGTGCATATTTCTTATACATTTTTGGCATATGACTAACTGAATGTGTATATGGTAAACTATTAATATGCATCTACTATTTTCTTAATCCAGATAATGTCCTAGAACTTCAGCATCAAGTGAATTATTAACATTAATTATGGTTCAGATTCATTGCCTTAAAAATAACCTTTTATGGCTCAGTAAAGTTTCTCTGCACAACAGAACAGGGATGATAGGGTTTTGGCTGTGATTTTACTTTCAGAAGTGAGTACAGATTGCTATGATTGATCACAAATGTCATGGTAAAGTGCCAAAGCTGACACTTGAAACACCTCAGATGAAATGATTGGTTTGTGACATGCATGGAAAAGTATTCCAATTTTGTGATGAAAAATGACATTCTCTGATATCACCCTGTCGGAATATTTTCATCTCTTATTCAATGTTTTCTTCAGTGTTTATATTCTAAATTGGTACTGATTTCTCCCCAGTTCCAGCTTGATAATCAGGTCCTAAAAGATAGCTGCAAAATGTGTCCAATCAGCCTACAATTTTCGTAGTTATCTTCTAAGAAATTGGATTTCATCAGTTTGAGACATTTGGATAAAAACAAATGACTAGAAACTACCCCTCACTTGTGCCCATTGTTAATGTACCAGAAGGTGTAAGCATTTATCCACATTTACATCTATTTTAAAAATGGAAATGTAGATGTCTACTTTGGGAAACACAGGTTAAGCTGTAGGAGCAGTGAACTAAGAGGACAAAATCAGCTGTAGTCCTCAAGTGCTGTTAGGCAAAGTTGGAGTTTAATGAAATTATTTCTGGAGTCCCTAGAAGACAGGGTCTGCTTATGTCAAATGCACTTTTCTTCAAATTATCCCAAGAAGAACACGTTCTGTTGCTCGGTGTGCTTTCTGTTAATACTGCTGAAACAAGAACAAGCAAAAACGTCTTTTACCATAAGCCAACCTTGCATTTATCATAGTTGATAAAAACAAAAAGAAGCTATAAAAGTTACAGAGTGGTGACAACCAGAGCCTTTCTTTGGGATAAAGAGAATCAGGGAGCAGAATATTATAGGGCAGGGAGTAATGATAGGTGGGTGAGTCAGCGTGTGAGGGTGATATTGGTAGTAGCTAGGGTGGGGACAGTACTGTCCCTACAACTGGGTTGTGGGGGCCTCTACCTTGGTCCCTCCTCTGGCACTACTCTGGCCATGCCCCACCTAAAGATGAGAAATCCATGGAGTTAACTGGAAATGTCCTCCTCGAGTCTGAACACACCACTCTTCTTGACTATGAGTGAGAAACCTGGAGCCTTTCTTTACTTAGAATGTAATGATATAGCAATTAAAAATCATCATGACAAGTCAAGAAAAACATCATGGAAGAAAGAAAAAAACTTTATACCTCGAACTGCACTTTTTTCCTGCTTTTTAAAAAGAGGCCTTGCATTTTTATTTTGCACTATACCCTGCACATTCTATAACTGGCCTTGTATGTAGCCATTCTTTGTGAGAAACTACTTCTGCTTATTCTCAAAGAAAGATACAATAGCTAGCACACAGGATATAAGCATCCCCAGCAATTCCACTCCAAGGGAAATATCTAATAGAAATGCATACATTCATCTAAAGCCATGTACAAGAATGTTCACAGAAGTTCCATCTCTCATAGCCCAATACTGAGAATCATCCAAATGCCCAATTAATTCTGGAACAGAGTACATCCACAAGCAACAATATACATTAATCTCCCAAAGATAATGCTGAATCAAAGAAACCAAATACAGAAGAGTACACACAGTATAATTTCATGTATATACATTTTAAAAATAGGCAGAACTAATCTATGGTGTTAGTTACTATGGTGTTAGAAGTCACAGTAATGGTTACACTTGGTGGGGGCAGGATAAGTACTGAAAGAGGACATATATGGAACTTTTAGGGTCCTGATAACATTTTCTTTCTTAATCTGGGAGCCAGTGTTAATTTGGAAAAGCTCATCAGGTTGTAACTTAAGATTTGTGCATTTTCTGTATATATGGTATATGTCAATAAAAAGTTGAAAAAAAATACAGTAGTATAAAAAACCTTACATTCTTCTATTCACTGCTACTCATCTACTGCTACCCTCCAGAGGCTTAGGCTATCTTTTCTTTTAAATCTGTGTTTGCATGTGTCTTTATGTTTCTGTGGTTTTGTTTTTGTTTTTGTTCTGAGATGGAGTTTCACTCTGTCGCCAGGCTGGAGTGCAGTGGTGCAATCTTGGCTCACGGCAACCTCTGCCTCCCGGGTTCAAGTGATTCTCCTGCCTCAGCCTCTGATATTTGTGTTTTAATTTTCAGATCAAGTACTATGTCTAGAAGGCTATGGCTTTGGGAAGGAATGCAGTTTGACAAATCTTAATCTTTCTAATCAGAAGATTGATGGTTTACAGAGATTTCACGTGCCTTTCAGTGTCATAAACACTACTAAAAATTCCACCAATTTGATCTCTGACCAAGAAAAATAAAAAACATGACAGAAAATCTAAACATAAATGCTTGTTACTGAAAAGCTTTTCCATTCAATTTGTTGTTGTAGTTAAGATCCCAAGAACTCAACAGCCATATTACTTTGCTGACCTATGCTGGCACAGTTGGAGGCCAGTATTTGATTTTGGCAAAGTGAAATGGAAAGTGTGTCTTTTTCAGACAGATTCTGTGTTTATCCTGTTTATTTATGATATTTAAAAAATTTAAATTGTTCACCCACGGAGGCTTCCCTTTTTCTCAGTGACCTCCATTTTGTAATCTTCAGTATATTGAAATACTTCTCCTGGCATCCACAGCAAAGAGCTTCTAACTAAATAAACTTAACAGTCAAAGGTCTGGTCTGTATGTACCCTTGAGTTATTTTCAATTCTCCTGAGACTGAAATCACTATAGCAATGACATTTTATTCTACCTAGGTCCTTATTGGAGATGCCTATTAATATAACATTTATAATAACAGATTATTTTGGTGTTATAGTAACACTTTTTACAGAAATTCAAACTGTCGGACCTCCTTTACACAGCCTTTTCTGTCTTGAGTTCTTTCCTCTATCCAAAGACAAAAGAATCTAGCTCAATCTGTTTTCGTAGAGGAAAGTACAGAACAATTTGAACTAAAAATTTAGAATAAGTTTCAATTACCCTCTCAGACATCTAGTAGCCGAAAGCTCTGGCACAAGGTAAGGTTTTGGATCCAGGGATGCAACTGGGAGTGTAGCTAAACATAGAGCTAAGATGAACTGAGAACTACTTTATGAATCAAAGAAATGGAATGAAATGAAATGGACAGGATAGCATAGAGTCCAAATAATCAATTGGATAGATGTAATCTATACAACTTACTAAGATGTGCCAAAGATAGGAAAAATAGCTGGAACGTGTGAGAAGAACCAGGAGAAATTCCTTGAACCATGAGAGAATATGGGAGAAAATCTTTTCTAAGGAATTTATGGCTTTCCTGTTAGGTGATCTGGGCTGATTCCTATAAGTAATGAATACCCCTAAAGTCAGAGATCACAGAATACCGAATTGTTCTATACATGTTAATTGGCCCCATTCACCTTCTCTATCTGCCACTTTTCTCTTAAGCCTGATTATTTCCTTTTACTGAAAGAGTCTAACAATCTGCCTAAGTTCCTGAAGATTCCTAGCAACACACATAAAATGGAGAAATGATTTCTACTTTTTGTTTACTTTCCTTTGCCCATACTGGCTTATTGAAGGCTATTAACATAAAGCAAGTCCTTAATTTAAGAGATACATTATTTTTCTTAAAGATTTGTGATTACAGCTAGGTAGTAGGTCCCAAATAAATGACAAAAATGATGGCTGGTTTTACATCAGCATAGTATGGGTGAGTTGAAGTGCAGTGGTCTTCTCAAATCTCTAGAAGGCTAATTGACTTAAATGTGTCACTTAATTTGTGGATAGCATTACAGATCTTTTTCCCCCAAAACTACGTGTTGCTTCTTTCAGAGAAAACTGTGTATTACCATCCTATTTTTTTCCTCTAATCTAGCATAAACCCTTTTTAATTTTCAGTTTTTATGCCCCTCCTTCATGAAGCTATTTCTGATGCTGTCTGTTACAATGAAGACTCAAAACTTTGTGCTCACATGCTGCTTTGTTTATATCTCTCCTATGGCTTTGCACTATAATTATTTATGTACCTTCTTGTCTTTTCCAGCAGTTGGCAATTTCTTTGAAAATGGAGCATACACTCTATTCATTCTTATTGCACAACATCTAGCATGGCACTGTCTTAAATTAGGCAATTGATATGCTTTGGAGAGTTTCAGTATGTGGGCAAAAAAAATAATGTTCCAAGGACAGAATTCATCCTACAGTTAACAAAGATTTCAATCCATGATTGTACCACAGGCAAAGAAAGTAATGTTATTGAAGGAGATTACAAGGGATGGAAACATAACTTTAATAAATGAAATGGATACCCAAGTACATTAATATTGGGACTGAATATATGAGTTATACAGAAACATAGCACAAGTGAGCTATTATACTGAAGACTCCGAAGATTTTAGTATTAATTTTGGAGTTTACTGCATTAAATTAGACTCATAGTTGAAGTTAGGAAAATTGCTTTCTTTGTAGCAGAGTCTGTGCATACTCCTTTCCCCTTGAGTTACTAGCATGCTACGTCAATGTACTTATCAAAGAGAGATCTGGAGCTTTAAACAAAATTAAAATTAAAAAATTTCTGATCAGGATTTAAATCAACATTTTCTCACTAAATGGCTTTTACACATAGGCCAGAGGGAAAAGCAAAACTCAGCTTTTTGGTAACTTGTCTTTCTTTCTGACATGGGTAAGGACTTAACCATTTGACCATCAGGTCTGTCTTATAGACCTTTATCTCAGCTTTGGTTTCAAAATAATTTTCTGAAAAAGAATACAGGGTCTTAATAGTCTACTTCTTTACCAGCTGCCAAATGAAAGAAAAGTGCTTCTATGAAGGACAAGTAAATTTTCTCAGAAGTCTTAGGTGAAATACTTGAGAGTTTTTTCTTTGGTATGGGCTTAGATGTAGACAGGTATGAGCTCAAATCCTGGCTCTGTTATTTATTCTCTGAGTGATCATGGGATTGTCATTTAAACCCTCTGAGTTGATTTTCTCATTATTGAAGTAGGGATCAATGATCATTTTTGTACAGCTATGTAAATATGCACAGATGCCTTCATTTGTATGTGCATAGATCATCCCTAAAAGGTTACAGGAAAAATAGGTTGCAACTTTTCCCTCCAGGGAGAGGAACTGGGTGTGTTGCAGGTGTCAGAGATGGGAGAGAGACTTACTTTTTAGGGTATACTCTTTTATACCTTTAGAACATTGTACCATTACGTGTATTATTCTTTTAAAAGTAAACTGCTTGATTTTAAAAATAACACAATAAAATATGAAATAAAATTTCTAACACAGTTTCTGACGTGGTACTCAGTAAATGTTGTCTTCATCTTCTCTATTTTACCTTCAACTTACCCTCCCTGGTCTGGTATCCATAAGAAAACATGTCTGCTCTTTTATGGCAATTTTAGTTCTACTGTATTTTATCTTGATCTATCCTTGTGTTCCATTAAAGGACGTTTTGGGTTTTCCTTTTGCAATTGTTTTTAACCACAACGTAAGCTAAAATTTAAGATTACTTTCCAAAACTGCTGAGTTTTTTGTTATTTACTTATTTATTTTGCCTCTTGGTGGGGATAATATACCTTAAAAACTAAATGTTGCCCGGCGCTGTGGCTCACGCCTGTAATCCCAGCACTTTGGGAGGCCGCGGCGGGCGGATCACGAGGTCAGGAGATTGAGACCATCCTGGCTAACACGGTGAAACCCCGTCTCTACTAAAAATACAAAAAATTAGCCAGGTGTGGTGGCGGGCGCCTGTAGTCCCAGCTACTCGGAGGCTGAGGCAGGAGAATGACGTGAACCCGGGAGGCAGAGCTTACAGGGAACCGAGATCGCGCCACTGCACTCCAGCCTGGGCGACAAAGCGAGACTCCGTCTCAAAAAAAAAACAAAAAACAAACAAAAAAACCCCCTAAATGTTTACATTAGTAACAACTAAAATAGATAAATGCTAAAGATATTTATGTTTCTAGAAAATCTAAACTTTAATAACATAGCTTGTCTGTTTTTGGTAAGATATACAGATCTAAAAGCCTGATGATAGCATATTCCTTTAAGAAACATTTATGTTGTCTTTTATATGTGTGTCTGATACCCACACTCTTGGGTTACTTCATTTGAATTAATCAGACAAATTTCCTTCTCCTTGCAGAGGTAACATTGCAGGAGACAGATAATAAAAACGATAAAGTAATAAATAAGTACATTCTTTAGTATGTTGGATGGTGGAGTATGCTGTGGAAATAACACAAGGCAGTCGCGGGGAGGGGGCGTGAGAGCAGTGGCAGAATCTTCATCTTTAACTGTATGGTGGTCAGAGTGGCCTTGATGAGAAAGAGACTGGAGCAAAGACTTGAAGTGGATGAGGGAACAAGCCACACAGAACCTGGGGGAAGAGTGTTCCTGGCAGAGGAAACAATCATTACAAAGACTCTCTAAGCAGGAGCATGCTGGTATGCTCAATGAATAGCAGGGGAGCCAGGGTAGCTGCAGAAAGTGTGATTAAGAGGAGGCATGGGAGGAGAGGAGGTCTGGTAATAACTGGGATAAGGCTGTGTAGAGTCTCTTAAGTCATATTCACAAGCTCCGTTTTCACCTTGAGTGAGATAGGGAAACATGGATGGTTTTTGGCAGAGAATCTGACTGTTGTTCAGAATAGATGACAGAAAGCTAAGAGAGGAAGCAGGAAATAATATTTATTGGTGTACTATAGGCAAGAAACTGTGTCCTAGGTCCTGGATTTCTATGTGAGGTGAAGGAGAAAGGTAACACAAGAAAACTTAGAGGTGTGTGAGTTAGCACCTTGAAGAACATGCCACCATTCACCAAGATGGGGGGATGTTAGAAATGGAGGGTGAAACCCTGGCAGGTCATTTATCAGTAAATTCAGTGTGAGATGTCTATAAATTATCTAAGTGGAGATGGTGATGGGACAGAGAGCTTTAGGCTGAAGATACAAACGTGGGAGTCATTTATAAATAAAGTCTAAATAAATAACTAAATAAAGCCTAAATAAAGACTTGAAAATAGTCACCCCGTTTTAGCCCCCAAAACAAGCCAGGATATCCTGGTTGATTCTAAGAGAAGAGTGCAGACCTCATAGAAAACCAAGGAAAAGACAGTGCACTGAATCGGGGTGTTTTCTTTGAGGTCACTTCAGAATGAGGTGGCCACTTACAGATTATGGGTTAGGGACAAGCTCTTTTTTCTGCAGGGGCTTCTATTAGGGAAGTCAAATAACTGGCACTTTGAACTTGAGGCTTGGATGAGATGCTTTCTTAAAATCTTTGAAATCTTTGTGTGAGTGTGTAGCACACTGTGTATGTGTGTGTGCGAGAGAGAGAGAGAAAGGAAAGAAAGAAGAAAATGAAGCAAAACAAACAAAAACCTAGTACACACAGACACTATTACTTTAAAGATGCAAACAGTTTTCCATCTTGCAAAGGCAAAGATGTGAATACAGCTTTGGTACTGAATATTTCTTTGTTCAGAAAATAACCATGAGTGTTGACATAATGGTAAAGCAGAGGCCATGACTACAAGTGGAGGTGTTAAAAAAGCCGAGACAAGCCGAATGCTCTGCTCTGAGTGATTGTTTATAAAATAGTATGGAGTCTGGAGACAATTAAATTTTGTTATAATTAAGTGTAATAGCTAGGAAGATTGAAGCCAATTTGTAGTCATTAGAACAAATCAACATGCAATGTATTTGTGTGTACTTATAATCCTGAGTTTTCATTTTAAAATATTTATTCATATTTTCTTTGTAAACATTATATATATTTTATTGCATATTTATAAGATTCCCTATATTCATATATTTTATAGTATGATGCAAAAATATAAACAATATTTTCAGTTAAATTTCAATGATGACTTCAAAAATATTGATTAAGAAGGCCAGGCTTCATTTCTCATGCTTGTAATCACAGCACTTTGGGGGGCCAAGACAGGAGAATTACTTGAACCCTGGAGTTTGAGACCAGCTTGGGCAACATAATGAGACTTTGAATCTACAAAAAATACTGAAAATTAGCCAGGCATGGTGGCGTGTGCCTGTAGTCCCAGCTACTTGGGAAGCTGAGATAGGATGATCAGCTGAACCCAGGAAGGTTGAGGCTGCAGTGAGCTGTGATTGTTCCACTGCACTCCATTACTATGCCTTTGGACATAGTAATGTGGTCTTTGGATATTCTTGCCAATGATAAAATATGGTCTATGGTCTTTGGATATTCTTGCCAAAGATAAAACATTTAATATCTTAATTACTAAAAATAAGAAATCATAAGTGGTAATATTCTAATTCTGGTACAACAATACCCAATTTAATTGTTATCACAATTAATTGGTAAGTATATTGCAAAAGCACAATAATAGTCTAGAAGACATAGACCTGTATAAAATGCTAACCTTGTCAATTAGGCTGCAAAATTTTTTAAGTATAAGAATTTTTAGAGGTTGGAGCAATTTTAATGACAAATTCTGTAGTTATTTTTTAGCTTAGAAGAAACATATTATACTAATGTAAAAATAAAATTCAAAGATCACCTAGTTAGGTTTGCTGCTTATGGCATCTGAAAACCTTCAGAATTATTTCCTATTTAAATTATATATGTACTATGAAGTGGTTAGTTGGTATAGCGTTGTATATCTATTAAATGTTAGCCAGGGAATAAGGTGATAACTATTAACTCTAATTTATAGTGAATACGCAGGAGTTAGACCTGCCTGCTTAATGTTAAATTTCCACCAAAATGCCCAAACAAAACAACCTTGAACTCTGACTATACCTGAATTGACTGTGTCCTTGCAGGTGGTGACATTGTAAATTGAATTATGCACACTCTAAGTGGATGAACTGATTCATACAGAACATTCAGGTGGTCAACCAATGAGTATTATGGGCCTATTTGTATATAAGACAATGAATCCACTCCATAGGCTAATTCTAAAACATAATCATAGTTGCATTTATTCTTCATATGCAGTTTGTGCATGTATTCACACACAAACATATGTGTACACATATATGTACATATACATATTGTATATTTACCTTATCCTGCATAAGAGTCTAAAGGACAGAGAAAGTGTCTTATTATTCTGGAGCCCTGAACCTCTCTTTAGTATAACATATTAGAATCTCTAAGTTATAGGTATGAAAGAGTCTATTGACTTTCTTGCAAAAGAGTTCCATATGAAATTATGTTACATAATATGGTTCCATATTAATGATGACTATTTGTATATTTTAAATAGAAAACTCAGTATAAATTAACGAGTTTTTTGTTTGTTTTGTTTTTCTTTTTCGAGACGGAGTCTTGTTCTGTCGCCCAGGCTGGAGTGCAGTGGTGTGATCTCGACTCACTGCAACCTCCACCTCCCGGGTTCAAGCAATTCTCCTGCCTCAGCTTCCTGAGTAGCTAGGACTACAGGCACATGTCACCACGCCTGGCTAATGTTTTGTATTTTTAGTAGAGACGAGGTTTCACCATGTCAGCCAGAATGGTCTCGATCTCCTGACCTCGTGATCCTCCCACCTTGGCCTCCCAAAGTGCTGGGATTACAGGTGTGAGCCACCATGCCTGGCCTATGGTTAGGTGATGTATTTTGCTTCGGAATCTTTGAAAAATCTGTCTTAGGACACATGCTTACCTATGTAACAAACCTGCAAATATACCCCTGAACTTAAAATTTAAAAACAAAAAATACTATATAAAAACAAACAACAACAACAACACTTTCTGACTTGGCTACCAAGTCTGGTCTAGGTATGGTACAAAGAAGTGAAATGTTCTCAGCCAAAACATAAAAGATTGTTTAATAGTTATAAAATGAACATTTGACACAAGATTTCTGGGAGCAAATATAAGCAAATTCTTCTAATATATAAAAGATAACTAAAGAAAAGGGCCAGGTGTGGTGGCTCATGCCTGTTAATCCCAATGCTTTGGGAGGCTGAGGTGAGAGAGTCACTTGAGGCTAGGAGTTCCAGATCAGCCTGGGCAACATAGCGAGGCCTGGTCTCTACAATAAATAACATTTTTTTAAAAAAGTAGCCGGGTGTGGTGGCATGTGTCTGTAGTCTTAGCTACTGGAGAGGCTGAGATGGGAGGATTGTTTAAGCCCAGAAGTTTAAGGTTGCAGTGAGCCATGATTACACCACTGCACTCCAAGCCTGTGTGACAGAGCAAGACCCTATCTCAAAAAAAGAGGATAAAGAAATTTTACCAAATTTATAGTTTGTTCAAACAAAGTGTCTCATGTGAAGGCAATAAAGCACCAGAGTAAGAACAGCTTTCTCTCTAGCAGTTGCTCACTCAATGAAGTTACAAAGAAAATTTCACAAGTAAGAGCTTATGCTATATGTGGGTGATGGATAAGATAAAACTGCATGTCATACCTGTTTATCAAAATATATGACCAGGCCAGGTTGGAGTTTCTGGGGCTGCTGAATCTTCAGGGAAGGGAACTATGAGGTAGATTGGAGTTCCCATATGAGTGCACCATAGGACTAAACAAAGATGATTAACAATGGGGACATCTTCAAAGATGCCATTAAAACAGTTATTGCCACAAATATTGCTGGATTTTAGTTAGAAATTTAGAAAAAATAGCCTTTATATGCAAGCACAACTCATAGAAATGACTTCATCAATAGTATGCTGTGGATGAGGAGTTAGAAAACTTGGCTTCTTGAGCCAGATTGGCTACTTCTTGGTCTTGTAATTTAGATAGGATCCCAAATCCCTTGAATTTTGCTTTTGTCCTTAATAAAATGAAAGGAATTATTCAAGTCATGTCCATGCTCTTCTCTATACATTGTGAGAATTGGGACTGAAAGTGTTCATGTTTATAAAAGCGCTTTGAAGGAGTAACATACTATTGAAAACTTAGGTTTTATTATTAATGAACAGTCCAATTCCTGTATGCTCAGCACCATATTAAACAATGCCAGAGCATGTTAGAAAAATACAAGATACAATTGCTGACCTAAAACAACAAAAACTTTGGAGGCTTCTAGGAGGAAATAATACTTTAAGTCAGAGTCCGAAGAATTGGAAGACACCTTAGAAGTTAAATTACATATCCAAACTCTCCATTTTACAAATGAGAATTCTGAGACCTAGAAGATCCATTTGATGTATCCATGATTCCACAACTAGTAAGCCTGGCATAACCAGGCATCATGACTCCAAACGAGAGGTAAAAGAAATTCTTTACAGTATATCCATTTGATCTGTTAAAACGTTCATCATCATTAAATTATTTTTAATACCCAGATTTCGGTTAACTTCCATCTGTTTTAACATCAGGGCTATAGAGAAGCTAGCTATTGTCCCTTACATTCTAGCTATTTAATTTATATGCAACATGGTCATGTCATACAATTTTCACAGAAAACGCTTTCTTAACCACTTTTCCTCCTACTTAAAAATCTGAAGGCGCTAGATCTAGTTAAAGGCTAGCTTCTTTTTTGTATTCTGTTTCTAATTTCAAACTTTCTATTTTCTGCAATTTTACAAGAGATATTTCATGAAGTGGGTTTTATGAGACAAGGTGCCCTTGGCTTAGTTTAATGGCCACATGAGAAAGGAGGTTTCAGAATCCAAAATAGCCTTTAGAAGCTTTGTTCTTCAGTATTCATTTCACTTGGAGGCTCTCTGAAAGTTTTGACAGCAAACTAGTCTTCAGTGATAAGAGCAGGCATTACCCATGCAGAAGTTATGGTGGTGCATTTTATTAGACATACTTTCTGAAGAATAACATTTAAATTGGATATAATTTGCCTGAAAGCAAATAGAAGTACAGTTGTATATATTACAAATGACCTTAAAAGCAGCCGTTTGCTTATTTTGAAACTCTTGACAATTTTATAAATCTACAGGCTGCATATACTTCATTTTAACGTTTACCTTGGCCTTGTCATAATTCAACAATCCTCATAAATTGTTCTTTAATGAAAGTTGCATTTTACAGCATAATCTCAGCCATCTATGCCCAAACTATGCAGCAGGAGCTTGCTTTATCAGGATTATTTTGAGGCGTGTTTACATCTCTAGAATAAAGCAGGATATTGAATATATGATTATCATTCCCTCTGCCCTAAGTAAATTGGGTTTAGGACTTTAGAAAATGAAAACCCTTCTCCGTCTTTCACAAAACATAAGAATAATTGGAAAAGTTTCATGAAATCTACATGGTGTAGACCTGCTAAATCAAAATTTCATGGAGTGTTAATATTTTTAAAAAGCTCTACAAGAGATTATGAGTGGGCAGGTTTTGGAACCACTGCCATAGATGGAAGTAGAATATTTAATTTCCTCTAAAAGAGGGACCAGCCCTTGCCTTATGACTCCCAATTGTTCAAGATTTAGAAGTGCAGTAGGCTCTAGCTGATTGAATAGGACTTGTAGAACTCGGGCCATTTTTATGTGAGCATTTTAACACAAAGAATTGAATTGAGTCACTTTTCAAAGCAATTATGTTCTGATGATTATTCGAGTTACATATTATTACAGTAATGAAAGCATCTTATTCAAATTAAGTAAGTTTAATTTTTGTTGAATCTAGATTGTGTTTGAATTTTATAGCTCTTTTAAAAAGCAGTTTTCAAGAATGAGATTTTTATTGCCATACTTTTATTTATAGAATGGAAATTCACGGATAAAAGCATCTAGTTTATACTGAACATTTTCTTAGGCAACTTGAGAAATAAAAAAGTAATATGAAATGAGGCAAGGTAAAAAACGCACCTTTGAGAAATACAAATTTCAATGAAAGTCTTCACAATCTGTTAAACAAGTGGAAGAGGTTCTATTCATTGTGTCTCTTTTAGTTCTACTAAAGGACTCATAGTAACACACACTGTAAAGTTTTCTTTTATTCAGTGGTACATAGAAGAGGAAATATGCCTTGAAGTTAGGGCAAGGTTATCCTTTTGTAAACATATAGAAAAAACCAATATCTTCAGCACAAATCCATGAGGAAGAATTTAATTAAAATTCATATTCTTCAGAAACACACTGATAATCATCAAGTGAAAATAAGGCTAAGAGTTTCAAGGACCTCGTTAAATGCAGTCTAATTACCATTGAAATATTGGTTGCTACTATTAGGTGCAGTCAGGCAAAATAAAATAGATGACTTATTTGTCTGTCATCTCAGGCCCTTGCCTTCTGGTTAAAAATAAAACCAGCTGGGCGCAGCGCATCATACCTGTGATCTCAGCACTTTGGCAGACCGAGGAGGGTGGATCACGAGGTCAGGAGTTTGAGACCAGCCTGGCCAATATGGTGAAACCCTGTCTCTACTAAAAATACAAAAATTAGCCAGGTGTGGTGGCGGGTGCCTATGGTCCCAGCTACTTGAGAGGCTGAGGCAGGAGAAGGGCTGAAGCTGGGAGGCAGAGGTTGCAGTGAGCCGAGATCACGTCACTACACTCCAGCCTGGATGACAGAATGAAACACCATCTCAAAAACAAGCAAACAAACAAACAAATAAAACCATGTGCTTAGTGGAAGGGTGGAATCAGTGATAGCTGATATTGTGATGAGTAAAGTGATTTTGATCACATAGGTGCTTATGCAAGTTAAAATTCTAAGTGCAGAACCACCAAGAAAGGAACTTTCATGTTAGACCAAGTAAGTGAACTAACGTTTATTAAAAGCATTTTACATGCTCATTTTATGAAGTCCCTGTGAAGTGAGTGATATTATGCCTATTTTACAGATGAGAAAGCTGAGGCCCAGAGATGGCTTACATAATTCCACATCAAATAGTTACTGGGTGGTAGAGTCAGGGTTCACATGTAGGTGCTGCAAGCTCCAGCATCCTCACTTCTCTTGTGGCCCATTCAAGGCAGTAAGAGGATGAACTCAATGGATCCAAAGTGTCATGCATCTTTGAATGACTGTCTCTTCTCTGTAGACTTACCTCTGAAATTATGGCATTAGAATATTTTACTCCATTCAAACTGTGCTAATAGTGTGCAGATCTTGCTGAATGACATTTAAAACATGGAGGACCCAGTAGGAATGTACCTAAAGTCATATGATATAGACCTAATGGCTCTAGAACATCAAATGACAGGTAGCTCATTGAGGATGAAAATTGATAATGATAGTTTTGGTTTAGTGTCTAATAGTTTGACATAGACATTACTAATAACAGAGGGGTATCACACTTCGTTTTTTAAAAAAATCCATATTTACCTTTAGTGCACTGAAAAGGATCATTTTGCTTTTTGTCCAAAAGGTAACAACATTAATTTAGTCCAATTTGACAGAACTTTATCCTGTGATACTTAGAATAGGTGATCTTTTTAGATCAGCTGTCGAAGGTTATTGACCATGGTGGGGAAAGGAAATGAAGCAGCTTTCTAATGAGCTTCTGTTTCTTCCCAAGTGCTCTGGCATCTGAAAGTACAAAAGGCCATTCTGCATATTATTTGGAAACTCTAGTGAAAAGCTAATTTCCAGATTCTAGGGGCTAATTGTTACAGTGGAAAAGATGAGATGGCATGTTCTTTACCAAAAGTTTTAGCTAATTAATAATTTCATGACTTTGAAAATGACAATTATTTACATTCTACTAAAGATTCCACACACACTCTACCATTTAGATGGTAAATTGAACATAACTCGTATTATAATGTGGTTAACTAAATATGTCTCATATAATGTTTACATGAAATTAACTGTGAAACTCTTAACATGTAGGATATTTTCTTACTTTCCACTTGATGTTCTGCTTTATTTTTGTATGTATTCTTTCATGTGAAAGTCACAATCTTTCAATCTTTTCCCGTTCAACTCCTTTCACTACATTTGAGGTTTGCACTTTACACTGCACATGTAAGGCAAAGTGTATACATTAAATTCCAGATAAGGAAAATACATCCTAATGTGTATATTTACCATTTACTATGTACCAAGTATTTACCACTTACAAATACTATTTTATATATGTATTTTATTTTAATTCTCACAGCCAATTTGTATCATAGGGACTTTTATTTTTATTCTTTATTTTTTCTAAAAAAAAAAAAAAGAGTACATGTGCAGAACCTGCAGGTTTTTTACCTAGGTCTATGTGTGCTGTGGTGGTTTGCTGCAGCTATTGATCCATCCTCTAAATTCCCTCCCCTCGCACCCTACCCCCAACAGGCCCCGTTGTGTGTTGTTCCCCTCTCTGTGTCCATGTGTTCTCATTGTTCAACTCTGATAGGGACTTCTTTTTAATATATATACTTTAAGTTCTGGGGTACATGTGCAAAACATGCAGTTTTGTTACATAGTTATACACGTGCCATGGTGGTTTGCTGCACCATCAACTCATCATCTACATTAGATATTTCTCCTAATGCTATCCCTCCCTTAGCCCCCTACCCCGTAACAGGCCCTGGTGTGTGATGTTCCCCTCCTTGCGTCCATGTGTTTTCATTGTTCAACTCCCACTTATGAGAGAACATGTGGTGTTTGGTTTTCTGTACCTGTGTTAGTTTGCTGAGAATGATGGTTTCCAGCTTCATCCATGTCCCTGCAAAGGACATGAACTCATCCTTCTTTATGGCTGCACAGTATTCCATGGTGCATATGTGCCATATTTTCTTTATCCAGTCTAAAATTGATGGGCATTTGGGTTGCTTCCAAATCTTTGCTATTGTGAAGAGAGCTGCAATAAACCTACCTGTGCATGTGTCCTTAGAGTAGAATGATTTATAATCCTTTGGGTATATACCCAGTAATGGGATTGCTGGGTCAGATGGTATTTCTGGTTCTAGATCCTTGAGGAATCGCCACACTGTCTTCCACAATGGTTGAACTAATCTGTGCTCCCACCAACAGTGTAAAAGTGTTCCTATTTCTCCACATTCTCTTCAGCATGTGTTTTTCCTGACTTTTAAATGATCATCATTCTAACTGGCATGAGATGGTATCTCATTGTGGTTTTGATTTGCATTTGTCTAATGACCAGTGATGATGAGCTTTTTTTCATGTTTGTTGGCCGCATAAATGTCTACTTTTGAGAAGCGTCTGTTCATATCCTTTGCCCACTTTTTGATGGGGTTGTTTCTTTTTTTCTTGTAAATTTGTTTAAGTTCCTTATAGATTCTGGATATTAGCCCATTGTCAGGTGGATAGATTGCAAAAATTTTCTCCCATTCTATAGGTTACCTGTTCACTCTGATAATAGTTTCTTTTGCTATGCAGCAGCTCTTTAATTTAATTATATTCCATTTGTCAATTTTGGCTTTTGTTGCCATTGATTTTGATGTTTTACTCATGAAGTTTTTGCCCATGCCTATGTCCTGAATGGTATTGCTTAGGTTTTCTTCTAGGGTTTTTATGGTTTTAAGTCTTACATTTAAGTCTTTAATCCGTCTTGAGTTAACTTTTGTATAAGGTGTAAGGAAGGGGTCCAGTTTCAGTTTTCTGCATATGGCCAGCCAGTTTTCCCAACAACATTTATTAAATAGGGAATCCTTTCCCCATTGCTTGTTTTTGTTAGGTTTGTCGAAGATCAGATGTTTGTAGATGTGTGGCATTATTTCTGAGGCCTCTGTTCTGTTTCATTGGTCTATAAATCTGTTTTGATATCAGTACCATGCTGTTTTGGTTACTATAGCCTTATAGTGTAGGTTGAAGTCAGGTAGTGTGATGCCTCCAGGTTTGTTCTTTTTTGCTTAGGATTGTCTTGTCTACATGGGCTCCTTTTTGGTTCAATATGAAATGTAAAGTCGTTTTTTCTAATCCTGGGAAGAAAGTCAATGGTAGCTTGATGGGGATAGCATTGAATTTATAAATTATCTTGGGCAGTATGACCATTTTCATGATATTGATTCTTCCTATCCATGAGCATGGAATGTTTTTCCATTTGTTTGTGCCCTCTCTTATTTTCTTGAGCAGTGGTTTGTAGTTCTCTTTGAAGAGGTCCTTCACATCCCTTATAAGCTGTATTCCTAGTTGGTTTATTCTCCTTGTAGCAATTGTGAATGAGATTTCACTCATGATTTGACTCTCTGTTTGTCTATTATGGTGTATAGGAATGCTTGTGATTTTTGCACATTGGTTTTGTATCCTGAGACTTTGCTGAAGTTGCTTATCAGCTTAAGGGGATTTTGGACTGAGATGATGGGGTTTTCTAAATATACAATCATGTCGTCTGCAAACAGAGATAATTTGACTTCCTCTCTTCCTATCTTAATACGCTTTATTTCTTTCTCTTGCCTGATTGCCCTGGCCAGAACTTCCAATACCATGTTGAATAGGAGTGATGAGAGAGGACTTCCTTTTGTTGTGCTGGTTTTCAAAGGGAATGCTTCCAGCTTTTGCCCATTCAGTATGATATTGGCTGTGGGTTTGTCATAAATAGCTCTTATTATTTTGAGATACATTCCATCAATACCTTGTTCATTGTGATTTTTCAGCATGAATGCATGTTGAATTTTATTGAAGGCCTTATCTTCATCTATTGAGGTAATCATATGGTTTTTGTCATTGGTTCTGTTTATGTGATGATTACGTTTATTGATTTGCATACGTTGAACCAGCCTTGCATCCCAGGGATGAAGCCAACTTGTTAGTGTTGGATAAGCTTTTTGATGTGCAGATGGATTCAGTTTGCCAGTATTTTATTGAGGATTTTTGCATCAATATTCATCAGGGCTTGAAATTTTCTTTCTTTTCTTTTCTTTTTTTTTTTTTGTTTTTTGTGTGTGTCTCTTCCAGGGTTTGGTATCAGGATTATGCTGGCCTCATAAAATGAGTTAGGGAGATGTCCTTCTTTTTCTATTGTTTGGAATAGTTTCAGAAGGAATGGTACCAGTTCCTCTTCATACTTCTGGTAGAATTCGGCTGTGAATCTGTCTGGTCCTGGGGTTTTTTTTGGTTGGTAGGCTATTACTGCCTCAATTTCAGAACTTGTTATTGGTCTATTCAGGTATTCAACTTCTTTCTGGTTTCATCTTGGGACGGTGTATGTGTCCAGGAATTTATTCATTTCTTCCAGATTTTCTAGTTTATTTGCATAGAGATGTTTATAGTATTCTCTGACGGTAGTTTTTATTTCTGTGGGATTAGTGGTGATATCCCCTTTATAATTTTTTATTGTGGCCATTTGATTCTTCTCTCATTTCTTCTTTATTAGTCTGTCTATTTTGTTAATCTTTTCAAAAGACCAGCTCCTGGATTCACTGATTTTTTGAAGGGTTTTTCATGTCTCTATCTTCTTCTTCTTCTTCGGTTCTGCTCTGAATTTTATAATTTCTTGTCTTCTGCTAGCTTTTGAATTTGTTTTCTCTAGCTTCTCTCCTTCTTTTAATTGTGATGTTAGGGTGTCGATTTTAGATCTTTCCACTTTCTCCTGTGGGCATCTAGTGCTATAAATTTCCCTCTAAACACTGCTTTACCCATGTCCCAGAGATCCTGGTACATTGTGTCTTTGTTCTCATTGGTTTCAAAGAACTTATTTATTTCTGTCTTAATTTTGTTATTTACCCAAGAGTCATTCAGGAGTAGGTTGTTCAGTTTCCATGTAGTTGTACAGTTTTGGGTGAATTTCTTAATTCTGAGTTCTAATTTGATTGCATTGTGGTCTGAGAGGCTGTTTGTTTTGATTTCTGTCCTTTTGCATTTGCTGAAGAGTGTTTTAATTCCAATTATGTGGTCAATTTTAGAATAAGTGTGATGTGGTTTGGAGAAGAATATATATTCTGATGACTTGGAGTGGAGAGTTCTGTAGATATCTATTAAGTCTGCTTGGTCCAGAGCTGAGTTGAAGTCCTGAATGTCCTTGTTAATTTTCTGTCTTGTTGATCTGTCTAATATCGACAGTAGAGTGTTAAAGTCTCCCACTATTATTGTGTAGGAGTCTACATCTCTTTGTACGTCTCTAAGAACTTGCTTTATGAATCTGGGTGCTCCTGTATTGGTGCATATATATTTAAGATAGTTAGCTCTTCCTATTGCATTGATCTGTTTACCATTATGTAATGCCCTTCTTCGTCTTTGTTGATATTTGTTGGCTTAAAGTCTGTTTTATCAGAGATTAGGATTGCAACCCTGCTTTTTTTTTTTCTTGCTTTCCATTTCCCTGTTAAATATTTCTCCATCACTTTATTTTGAGTCTATGTGTGTCTTTCCACATGAGATGGTTCCTTTCCCCCGTGTCTCCTGACTCGGAGACACCTCCCAGCAGGGGTCAACAGACACCTCATAGCAGGGGTCAACAGATACCTCATACAGGAGAGCTCTGGCTGGCATCTGGTGGGTGCCCCTCTGGGAAAAAGCTTCCAGAGGAAGGAACAGGCAGCAATGTTAGCTGTTCTGCAGCCTCTGCTGGTACTACCCAGTCAAACAGGGTCTGGAGTGGCTCCCCAGCAAACTCCAGCCAACCTGCAGCAGAGGGGCCTGACTGTTAGAAGGAAAATGAACAAATGAAAAGGAATGGCATCAACATCAACAAAAGGACATCCACACAAAAACCCCAGAAACCCCATGTGAATGTCACAAACATCAAAGACCAAAGGTAGATAAATCCATAAAGATGAGGAAAAACCAGCGCAAAAAGGCTGAGAATTCCAAAAAACCAGAATGCCTCTTCTCCTCCAAAGGATCACAACTCGTCGCCAGCAAGGGAACAAAACTGGACAGAGAATGAGTTTGACAAATTGACAGAAGTAGGCTTCAGAACGTGGGTAATAACAAACTCCTCTGAGCTAAAGGAGCATGTTTTAACCCAATGCAAGAAAGCTAAGAAGCTTGAAAAAAGGTTAGAGGAATTGCTAACTAGAATAACCAGTTTAGAGAAGAACATAAATGACCTGATGGAGCTGAAAAACACAGCATGAGAACTTTGCAAACCATACGCAAGTATCAATAGCCAAATAGATGAAGCAGAAGAAAGGATACCATAGATTGAAGATGAACTTAATGAAATAAAGTGTGAAGACAATATTAGAGGAAAAAAGTATGAAAAAGAACAAACAAATCCACCAAGAAATATGGGGCTATGTGAAAAGACCAAACCTACGTTTGATTGATGTACCTGAAAGTGAGGGGGAGAATGGAACCAAGTTAGAAAACACTCTTCAGGATATTATTCAGGAGAACTTCCCCAACCTAGCAAGACAGACCAATATTCAAATTCAGGAAATACAGAGAACACCACAAAGATACTCCTTGAGAAGAGCAACCCCAAGACACATAATTGTCAGATTCACCAAGGTTGAAATGAAGGAAAAAATGTTAAGTGCAGCCAGAAAGAAAGGTTGGGTTACCCACAAAGGGAAAACCATCAGACTAACAGCAGATCTCTCAGCAGAAACCTTACACGCCAGAAGGGAGTGGGCACCAATACTCAACATTCTTAAAGAAAATAATTTTCAACCCAAAATTTCATATCCAGCCAAACTAAGCTTCATAAGCAAAGGAGAAATAAAATGTTTTACAGACAAGCAAATGCTGAGAGATTTTGTCACCATCAGGTCTGCCTTATAAGAGCTCCTGAAGGAAGCACTAAATATGGAAAGGAAAAACTGGTACCAGTCACTGCAAAAACATACCAAATTGTAAAGACCACTGACACTATGAAGAAACTGCATCAACTAATGGGCAAAATAAGCAGCTATCTTCATAATGGCAGGATCAAATTCATGCATAACAATATTAACTTTAAATGTATATGGGCTAAATGCCCCCATTTAAAAGACACAGACTGGCAAATTGGATAAAGACTCAAGACTCATAGGGACTTTTTAAAAATCTCCATTTTAAGGAGATGAGTGAGCTAAGGCACAGAAACTTAAGTTATTTCCTCAGCATCAAGATGCAAGTCAGCATGATATTTCTAGTCATCCACTCCCTAACTGTGTGATCTCAGCTAAGTGACTAAGCCTCTCTATGCCTCCATCTGCTCGTCTGTAAAGAAGGGCAGTGGGGATACAAAATATATAGATATGCTTCAAAGAGTTCATAGCCCCCTTGGTGGAGATGTTCAGTGAGCAGGTAAAAAGGTTCTTCTGGAATTTAAGAGGCAAGGTGGAGCACAGTGTCTGGAAACTAGCTACTTACAGCTCCCAGTGGAAGCCCAGTGAGATCTCCAGGAAGAACATGTAAAGCAAGATTTCCCTATGGGGCCGGGGAAGGGAGAAATACTCAGAAATGAAAGGGATGCTGTAAAGGACCATGTGGGAGAGAGGTTCAAGAAACTGGAGCAGAACCAAGAGAGTGATGCTAGAGAAGCCAAGAAACTAGCCAGCAAGGCCAAAGATAACTTTTTATATTTTGAGGACTAAAATCAGACGACTGTGTTCGGCAATGAAGTCATCACTGACCTTTTGAGAGACCCTTTCTAGAGCTGCAGCAATGGCAGTGGGATTGCAGTGGGTTCAGAGGCAGAGAGGGCAGGAGGGCAGGAGGGCGACAGAGGGGACAGTAAGCAGTCTTGCAGAAAGAGATGGTTGCAGCCAGAGAGAAAACAGCTGAGAGAAGGGCTTGCACATAAGGGTCATTTATGTGTGTTTCTTAATAACATTTAAAGGTCAGAGAAATAATGGGGAGATTGAGAAGGCTAGAGAGTGATAAAGTAAGATAGAGGTGAAAGAAGTGGGCTTATAACCCTTCTGAAAATATTTGCATTTTAATAAATTATTCAGTGCTGTAACCTAAGAAATAACTGATGGTATTTTTTTTTTTTTTTTTTTTTTTTCCAGACTGAGTTTTGCCGTTGTCACCCAGGCTGGAGTGCAATGGCATGATCTTGGCTTACTGCAATCTCCACCTCCTGGGTTCAAGTGATTCTCCTGCATCAGTCTCCCTAGTAGCTGGGATTACAGGCTTGCGCCACTATGCCCAGCTATGTGTTGTATTTTTGGTAGAGATGGGGTTTCACCATGTTGGCCAGGCTGGTCTTGAACTCCTGACCTCAGGTGATCCACCTGCCTCGGCCTCCCAAAGTGGTGGGATTACAGACGTGAGCCACGATGCCCAACCGAGAAATAACTGATGGTAATTTGAGGTTCATTCAACAACTAATGTTTATTAAATATTAAATAGTCACTATTATATCAGACACCATTTTAAGTGCGGGGAATATAACAAGAGCAAAAACAAAACAGAAAACAACCCTGCTTTCATGGAACTTTCATTGTGGAGTCTATCTAAAATAAGCAATAAGCATGCAAATTAATGGTTAGAAAACATGTCCAGTGGAGATAATTAGTATGAAGAAAACTAAATTGGAATCCGAAAGTAGGAGTGGTCTCTGGAGTGGTGATGGTGCTTTGCAGATAGGAGGTAGAAACCTCTAGTTGATAATGAGACAAGCCGGGTGCGGTGGCTCACACCTGTAATCCCAGCACTTTGGGAGGCTGACGCGAGTGGATCACCCGATGTCAGGAGTTCAAGACCAGCCTGACCAACGTGGTGAAACCCCCTCTCTACTAAAAATATAAAAAAATTAGCTGGGGCTGGTGGCAGGCGCCCGTAATCCCAGCTACTCAGGAGGCTGAGGCAGGAGAATCACTTGAACCTGAGAGGCAGAGGTTACAGTGAGTCGAGATTGCCCCATTGCACTCCACCGTGGGCAACTAGAATGAAGCTCCATCTCAGTAAAATAAAATAAAAAATAAAATAAAATAAAATAAAATAAAATAATAAAGAGACATTTGAGTAGAAATCTCAAGGCAGCAAGAGACTCAATTTTATGAGTATATAGATAGAAAAAGTTTCCGACAGAAGAACAATGAATGCAACAACCTGCAAGTGCAGAGATTTTGACGTATTCAAGGAACAACTATGATGCCACAATGACTGGAGTGAAATTTGAGAGCACAGGGAATAGGAGGTTGGCAATATAAATTTTACAGTCAAATATGGTCATCTACTATGCCTACTGGGAAAGACAGCCCTAGGAATTGATCACATGTGAATTATTGTTTTATTTTTATTATGTATAATTTTTTGTGTCTGCTGGTAGTTGTTTATATTTGAAGTTATTAGTTAGACCAGTTTAAGAACATATGAAAGCTGTAGATTCTTTCCCTAGAGAAAAGCACATATTTACACAAAGAAAAGAAGTTGCTTACAATTTTGTAGAGTTCTTGAACTCTAGAATCCTTTCCATAGACCTCAGGTTAAAAGCTCTTGCTATGGAGGATAAGTTGCTGTCCAACACCATTCTTCAATGTTACTTTGATTCTAAATAATGCAGAGGCCCTTACCTGTTCTTGAAGAGTTTAGCATTGGTTTATTGTTACTTTCTCTAGAAGTATTTCATGGTGGTTCTCCGTGGAACTCTGGCCTTTCAGTTCCTTGATCTCCTCATTCTAGATTTACTCCCCACTCTCTTAACCACCTGCTCCCGTGGTCATCCTCTAGACCTAATAACTGTACCCCTTCCACAATCTCGGGTTCTAGCATCTCAGTCTCCAGCCTTCAAGTTGCATCTCATCCTTCAAGTTAACTCCCTCTTGTATTCCAACTCCAAAAATTCTTGATCACAGTAGAACTTACAATCTGTTCATCTCACCACTTTTTTACTATGTCCCTTAACTATACCTTTATTTCTCTCCCCAGCTTATACTCAATAATCCATCATTGTGATAATGACTTTCCATGTACTCTCAATGCCCTCGTTCCATTACTTTCTATGTTATTCTTCTGGCAAAACCCAAATAATATTACATTGAACTTTTAAATGATTCACACGAGTACTTTGGCAGTGTCACTAAATAAAAACAAACTCACGCTCAATATTCTGTATTTAAATTCACCACCAACCTCAAATAATCCTTTAATGTTTCCTGGCAATCATTCCATGTTTTCCTACTGCTATAGGCTTAACTACTCTCTTAGAATCTATTTCACACTTTCTTTGTCTCTGCCCTGTCACTCTTGGATGTAGTCTTTGTGACTTTGCTTCTTACTTCACTGAGAGAATAAAAGCAATCAGAAGAGAACTTGAGACATTTCCTGCACATCCACCCACCTAATGGCACCTGTATTCGCATATTCTACCTTCATTCCTATAAATGTAGAAGAGCTTCCCTGTTAAAGCCGTGGCTTCCACTTAGGCACTAAATCGCATTCCTTCTCGCCTTTCACTTTACTCCAGACATCGCTTCCTCTCTTCACTCCATCAGTTTGTCCTATTGGTTTAGTGCTTTCAGCACAGAAACGTGTTTTTATCTTTTCTACTTAGAAAAAGCCCTCCTCAACCCACATTTCTCCCCACTCTTCATCATCTATAAAAAACTCCTAATGTGTTGTCTGCAGTACATTTTCTGCCTCCTCTTCCTCCATACTTCTCAAACCCACTGGAATCAGATTTTGTCCCTGTGTCTCCAGCCAGTCTTCAGTGGCCTTGTGTTGTTAAATCCAGTGGTCATAGCTCAGTCTGCTTATAAAAACTATTAGCAGCATTAGAGGTGATGAAATACTCTCTCCTTTTTGAAATAATTTCTTCACTTGGTTCTACCCTCACCTCACTCATTGGCCACTCCATCTCAATGACTTCTGTTGATTTTTCCTCATCTCCTTACCATTAAAATTTAAAGTATTTTCAAAAACCTCTGTTCCAGCCATGCTGACCTCTTTACTTTTCCCTGAACACTCAAGCATATTCCTATCTGTGGGATTTAATTGATTTCTGAAAAGAAATGTTTCTCTGCCTGGAATGCTCTTCCTGGAGATATCCACATTGCCTACATTTTCTTTCACTCAATTCTCTACTCCAGTATCGCATGATCACTTTTTCCAATACACTTCGACCTGCTCCTTCCAACCAGTCGCTCCCTCTTTCCCTCACACGGATTAATTTTTCCATAGCATTGATCATCATCTAACATTACATATTTATTCATTTGCCTATTTTCTGTCTTCCTTCAAAGAAATGTCAGCTGTATTAAAACAGGAACTTTGGTTTATATACCACAGTGACCCCAGGACCTAGAATAATTCCTGGTCAGGCTAGATATTCAATAATTATTTGTTGAATGAATGAGAGATAATGAACCAACTTAGCATCACAAGTATCTCTGTTGAGCTAATGTTTACTCAAAATTATCTCTGCTTTTTGAGCAGAGATAATATCTTGTTTACATTACAAATAAATAAGAACCCTAACATATGCTTTTAAATGTTGAATAATTGAAAGACTGAATCGCCAATATTCAGAGAAAGGTAATGTGTGTGTCTCCCTCCAGTCTCTGATCCTAATCCACATATGGACTTTTTTCTTCAGGGCTTCTAACTCACTCTTACCAAGTAACTGCCAGAATAGTCTTTAAAAAAAATTCTTATTGTGGGCCGGGCACGGTGGATTATGCCTGTAATCCCAACAATTTGGGAGGCTGAGGCAGGCGGATCACGAGGTCAAGAGATCGAGACCATCCTGACTAACACGGTGAAACCCCATCTCTACTAAAAATGCAAAAAATTAGCTGGGCGTGGTGGCGGGCGCCTGTAGTCCCAGCTACTTGGGAGGCTGAGGCAGGAGAATGGCGTGAACCCAGGAGGCGGAGCTTGCAGTGAGCGGAGATTGTGCCACTGCACTCCAGTCTGGGCAACAGAGCGAGACTCTGTCTCAAAAAAAAAAAAAAAATTATTATTGTGATAAAATAATATAACATTCACCACCTTAAGCATTAGTAAGCATACCATTCTAGTATTAATTACATTAACAGTGTTGTACAACCATCACCCCTATCCATCTCCAGAACTGTTCCATCATTCCAAACAAACTCTGTACCCATTAAACAATAATTCACCATTCTCTGAGAACAACTGTTCTATTTTCTGTTTCTGTGAATTTGCCTATTCTAGGTTCCTCATGTATAATTCTACGAATCATACAGTGTTCATCTTTTTTGCATTTAACTTATTTTACATAGCATAATATTTTCAAGGTTTATCCGTGTTGTAATATGTGCCAGAATTTCTTTGCTTTTTAAGGGTTTAAGTGAATAATATTTCACTATATGCGTATATCATACTTTGTTCCCCCACTGACTCATCAAAGGACATTTGAATTTTTCCCCATTTGGCTGTTATGAGTAATGGTACTATGAACATGAGTCTACAAATATCTCTTTGAGTCCCTGCATTCAATTCTTGTGGGTAGATATGGGTCCACCATTTTATATTCTCACCAACAATACACAAGTGTTCCAATTTCTCTGCATCTTTGCTAACACTTGTTTTCTGTTTTTTTTAAAATATATATATACTTGTCATCCTAATTAGTGTGAACTGATATCTCTTGTGGTTTTGATTTGCATTTTCCTAGTGATTAGTGATGCTAAGTGTCTTCTCATATGTTCATTTACCATTTATATAGCTTTGGAGAAATGCGTATTCAAGTTCTTTGCCAATTTTTAAACTGGTTTGTTTGGTTGTTTTTTTTGTTGTTGTGGTGGTGGTTTTTTGTTTTGTTTTTGTTTTGTTTTGAGATGGAGTCTTGCTCTGTCACCTAGGTTGGAGTGCATTGGCTTGATCTCGGCTCACTGCAACCTCTGCCTCCTGGGTTCAAGCAATTCTTCTCCCTCAGCTTCCCGAGTAGCTGAGACTACAGGCACACACCACCATGCCCGGTTAATTTTTTGTATTTTAGTAGAGACGGGGTTTCACTGTGTTGCCCAGGCTGGTCGCAAACTCCTGAGCTCCGGCAATCTGCCTGCCTCGGCCTCCCAAACTGCTGGGATTACAGGCGTGAGGCACTGTGCCCGGCTGGGTTTTTATTTTGGTGTTGTTGAGTTGTAGGAGTTCTTTATGTATTCTGGATCTTAATCTCTTACTAGATATATGATTTACAAATATTTTCTCCAATTCTTTGAGTTGCTTTTTTACTCTGTTGATAGTCTTCTTTGATGTACAGGTTTTTAATTGTAATGAACTCAACTTTTTTCCTTTTTTTTTTTTTTTGTTTGGTTACCTATGTTTCTGGTGTCATATCCAATGATTTTTTGCCAAATCTGATATCACAGAACTTTTCCCTTATGTTTTCTTCTATGATATTTTAGTTTTAGCTCTTATGTTAGATCTTTGATTCATTTTTACTTTTTGCATATGTTGTATGTTAATGGCACATATGCTTTTTAGTCACATTTAGTGTTATAGGTTGACAAAGTATCTATGTAACTTTAAATTAATTATTAACCAACAAGTCTATATTTTCCATTACTCTCATACTTAGGACTTTTATCTTTCTATTTCTAATTATTCAGCATGGCCTGAATTTATTACCATTTTTGTTCTTGTTGACTAGTCAAATGTACACTTGTACCCTGGAATTTTATCCCTGATGTGTGTTAACAGGATAGGAAAAAGGGCAGTGAATTCAAAGTCAAAATCTTGGATTGAATCCCAGAAATAACTAGTTCCATGACCCCGAGCAAATCATTGAACCTTTCTGAGCTGCAGGAGTAATAGTATCTACCTCAGGATTTGTTGTGATAACCTTTGTGAAAGCAACTGGCACGTAATAAACACTTAAATGTTTCCTGAACTTATTGCTCAAGACTGAAGCACTGATTTTTTTTCTGAGTGACTCATTTCAGCTCACTTGGTTTTGCATTGAGGGCAGTCAACCGTACAGTGGATGGAGGATGGAGGGGACAAACGTCTATGCTGGGGGAACAAAAAAAGAACAAGTTTCAAGAGATATCACAAAGGAGTACAGATGTGGGATGAGCGTGTGCTACAAAATGTACCCCCAAAACAGTGATTTATTTTCTTGTAGGTTTGGGGCAAAATATGAAATCTCAAGCAAAAAGTAACATACCAGATTTGACCTCTAACATAGAGTATGCTTGGCATTAGGTAGAATATCTAAGTATTTAAGATTACATTGAAGGTCTGTGATTTTCATCTGTTTTTAATTTTCTCATATACAGGTAAATTATGACAACTAAGTTACTATGTTTTGGAATCCCCTAAACTTAGGCATTAAGATGATTGTATGCACATCATTTTCATAGTTAGCAGAATTAGAATTTTAAAATATGGCTAAAATTGTATACATTGATTATCTTGTATGCATGGTTTCCCAAAATGAAAATTTTAGTGGATTATATGATGAAGACAAGATTCTTGTGAGGGAATTATGGTTGAATAGATTCTCCTCCCTGTTCTCTAATCACTGAGATATAGAACCCTTAGGATTATTCCCTCTTCAACAAAACTGAAATAATACTTCTTTTCCTATCTCCCTCACAGTAATATATTGAGGTTCAAATGAAATGAAGCATATAAACTTGTAATGAATAATTTTTCCAGGCATCTTGCTAGGAAATAAACAGTAAAAATTAATAGCACCACCGATATATGTGGGTCTGTCTTTCACTCTCCTATGGTTCTTAAAGCAGAAATATCTTCCCTACTAGTGTAGCGAGTCTCTGATTGATTCCCTGGCCCACTGAGAAAATCTGTGCTATGCCTGTAAAGGCCTGCACAGCCCTACTGCAATGTCAGGCCCTACAGTTGTGCCCTGGATAGTGTGGCTACACACCGACATGCTGGCCTGCTGTACCAGGGTGTGGGGCTTCTGGTGGAAATCCCCTGGAAGCTGGCACAGTCTCATGCCTCTGGCAGAAACAGGGTGCCTCAGAGCTCCTGAGATGTAACACTTGCGATACTATCCTCCTTGTGTTCCTGGGGGCTTCCTGCCCTGTTCGTTGACGATAGCCAGACCTGCCTCTCCAGACAAGGACCCTCCAAGCAGTGCTAATGCTGAAGATGGACTTTTTCAGCCCTCCTCCGACAGGCACTTAAATCTTCCAAAGAATTTCCCCTGCCTCAAAGAAGTTGAAAGAAACTTTTGGCTCAACTGGTAAACATCAGGACAGGGGTAGAGATGTTTCTCAAAAATTCATTTTTTTCTTGTCTGTCTCCAGCCTATGTTCAACTTCCTCATAGTCTTTCTCTTCCTTCTTAGAGAAAATATTCCTTATTATAGTTATTACTTCTCTAATAAAGAACTTCTCTTTAGAACTTTTGTGACTGGATCCCATTGATAGAAATAGCTAATCTCTTATTTGGAGAGAAGAAATGGGAGTTTTTTGTTTGTCTGTTTTCATTTCCATAAATTTACAAAATACATTAAACAGCATTGACAATAAGCCACAATTATTAGTCACAAAGAAGAGATAAACTGGATATGTTTTTCTGTCCTTCATATATATATAGTTGTTTTCCACTGCTTTAATTTGTTTACAAGTTCAAAGGCTTTTATAAAGCCATTTATTTTAGATTTATTTGTTCAAACTCATAAGGTTAAAATAACATTTGTTTTATTTTGTAATAAGTCAGCAGACAACTTTTTATGAGTCTTACAAGATGTAGAATAGTTATATTATGTATAACACTCAGAATATTCAGTATTCTAAAACATTCAGATAGAACTCATTTTGTAGAAACTAAGCATAGTTTAACAATCAACTAACATGTAATTATGGTATTTTCATGAAATATGGTCTCTGATTTTATTTCTGGGTCTGCAACCTAGTTATTTATTTATTTTTGAGAAATCATTTAATGTATCTACTTTATCATTTCTTTTCTAAAATAAAAAGAATATAGTTTCACCTATCTGTATCACTGGAGTGTTCTACAAATTCTTTTACTAAACTTTGTAAAAATGGTGAGGGTCTTAAGTGAAAAGGCCATCAAGATAAAAATAAAAACTATTGGTGAATCACGTAACTTTTTAATTGTGTAACAGAGCCTGCCTCATAAGAAGTGAATTCAGCTTCTGTATTAGTTTATTTTCATACTACTATGAAGAAATATCTGAGACTGGGTAATTTATAAAGAAAAAGAGGTTTAACGGACTCACAGTTCCACATGGCTTGGGATACCTCACAATCTTGGCAGAGGTGAAAGAGGAGCAAAGGCATGTCTTACATGGCAGCAGGCAAGAGGGCATCTGCAGGGGAACTGCCCTTTATAAAACCATCAGATCTCTTGAGACATATTCATTATCAGGAGAACAGTACAGGAAAAACCCACTTCCATGATTCAGTTACCTCCCACTGGGTCCCTCCCACAACATGTGGGGATTATGGAAGCTACAATTCAAGATGAGATTTGGATAGGGACAAAGCCAGACCATATCAGCTTCTAATAGTCTGGAATCTGTGAAGTCTCAAGTTGATTCTGTGGCTTACTATGTGCCCAACAGCATATTAAGAAATTTTCATACAATATTGAATTCAATCCTGCTGATGTAGATTCTTCTCTTATCTCTTTTTATAAAAGAGAAGACAGAGATTTAGAAAGAAAATACAATTTGCCCAAGATCACACAGCTTGTAAGTAGGAGAGAAGGAATTCAAAGTGCAATGTGATTTTGGAGCACTTATTTCCAATGATTAGGGACAGAATAGCAGACTGTCCTTCTAAAGGTAATTACCTTGAAATTTTAAATCCAGAGTAAAACATCATTTCCTAGAACCCTAGAATGGTGAAGCTGGAAGAGAAATTAAAATAATATCCAGCCTAGTGGTTTATAAATTGGTTCCTAGCCATGAAACTCTTCCCTTAAATAAAAATCTTACCTGGAAGCTTAAAGCTTGAACATGCAAATTTGGAGAGCTCTGTGAGGAGAGAAGGGGCAATGGGAAGTTTTGTATAACTTTCAGCTTGAGGTACTTTCTAGATGAGTGTCAAAGAATCCTTCTAGATTCAAGTCCTAAAGGAATAATTTGCAAAACCACTGTGAAGGCCAAGATCTTTATTCCATTAATGAAAAAACAGGTGTTCAGCAATGTAGTTAAAATGAAAGGATCATTTACTCTTTGTCAAAGTAATAGACTCCCTTCTTTGTGGCTCCTCTCTCTCATCTTTGATTCATATAGTAAGAGGATACTGACCATACTTTGTTCTTTTCATTAATTGTTGAAACTCATTATTAACAGTTCCTGATACTTCATAAAAACAAAAAAAGCTAATATTTTGGAAGGAAAGGTAATTTTTCATAGCTACATGTTGATTTGTAACTAATCATCAGACTTGTTCTAACGTATATTGCCTTGGGGAGAACTTGTGAACTATTAAAAATGAAACACCATGTCCCTTCACAGAGAAATAAGCAAGAACTAGAGAAGTATGCCAGTTGAAACTACAAGAGAGCTCGAAAATTCTAGCTGTGATCTCATGAATTGGAATTCAGTCAGAAGCACCAGTAAATGTTCTTTCTGGAAAATGCCATTACTCCTGTTTTTAATGATCATCTTGGTTTTAGATTTCATGCAACATGCAAAACATCTATCTGCTTTAAATAAATAGTCACTCACAAGTCATTAGCAGTTATTTGCCCTAAATGCTATTTTTTGCTTTTTGTTGATAGCAGATTATTTATGTTCTTTAAGCATTTTATTAGAACCTATTGCATGAGATTGAATGTATAAATAGATACATTAGTGAATAATTTAATTACTGATTACATATTATATACCTACTAGTGAAACAGGATAAAATATTTTGCAAAATATTTTATTTGCGTAATAACTTACATGTGGAATATTTTTGGTTTAGGGTATACCTTGGAAATCAGATCTCATGGAGACAAAGGAGTCACAAAATAAGTAACAGTGAATTTGCTATTATAAACCATCAAGATCTTCTGTCAAATGACATGTGTAAATTTATATTAATCATAGGTCTTTTGTAACTAGTCCATTGAAAATTATTCAACTGAAGTTAGCTAAGAACATTGGAAAAGTGATTTATTGCTAAAATTAATAGCTAACTTTTAAAAAGTTGGTTGTATTGAGTCCTGAAAAGAGCAGATTCTAAGCAAATACCTACTTATTGCTAATATCTACTTACAAACATAACAAAGATAAATTTTTTCAAAAATGTTTTTTCAGTTCCAGATAATATTGTTTCTTATTTTTACTTAGATTTATACTACAGTTTTTAAATTTTGTAAATTTAGAAAATATTATTTATTTCTTGAGCCTATGTGAAGTTGTATTTTTCTCTCAAGTCTTCTTTGGCAAATTTCCTCTTGATCAGTTTGGCCTACACAAAGACAGAACCCTTGTATCCCAGCACCTTAGGATCCAGCAGGTTATAGCACCTGTCTGCTGAATGAGTACGTTCATGCTTTGGTATTTATCCTCCACTCAAATAACCAGCAAAACCAACCAGCCATGTTCTTGGGTCACAGGATAAAAGTAAATGGACAGTATCTTCCTATATCGAGCTCATGTTGTCACTAATATTAGTGTCAATACCTAGCCTCATGCATTACTTAAAATATTCATTAAACAGTTACTATATTTGTCCAGTCTTGACTATGAGCCAAGACAACTTGTGTAGCTTCCAGTTGGCCCTTATTTTATAGGTCCTGGTGAATGAAAAACACTGAATATAGGCAACATAGGGCCTACCAGCCTTTAAATCCACCAGAGAATGCAGAACACTGACATAGTCTATGTTATTCTAAACAAGAATGAAATGTGAAAATGGAAAACTCCTTCTTGATTTATCATAGTCTTAGAATCCTGGAGAGACTGAACAAATATTCAGAATCTTACAGTCTAACTCTGAAGAAAATAATCCCATTACATGCCAATTAAATAATATGTATCATCTTTATTTACTTTGTCACTCCAATTTTTATGTTTCTTGATGAGTTACTGCGCTTGTCAGCAGGAGCTGAAGTCATTCTGGGCAGCTTCTAAACAACAGCTGTACAGATACAGATGAGACAGCTAGGAAAAGTGCTTAAACATACTTCTTACTTCTATTATCCTTTTGAGACCTCAGAAAATATGTTTGGGGAAAATTATCCCTTAGATTGCCACAGGAGTAGATGAAGTCTACATAACATCACCCCATTAGTGCATATTATGCTAATTGTTCAAGCAAAGTAACTTCCATTTAGAAATATAAGAGTTAGTAAAGATACACTTACAGCTAAATATGAATAGATTTAAGATAGAAAAGTAAGGCAAGACCACAATGAGCATCGTTTAGTTTTCAATTAACTTAAGTCCAGAAAACAAAAGGTTAAACTGGGAGTTAGATTTAAAAAAAAAATTAAAAAATATCTTTTGTTCCCTATAAATTTTATCATCTATGTCAAAGTTAACAGTGTTGGTTTAATAACATCAATAAAGACCTGATAGAACATGTTTAAGTTATGTAAAGATAGGTGTTATTCATTTTTCTCCTAACTCTGTATAATTCTGGTGAGAATTTGAGTTAGTAGATCCTCTTACAGAAATCAAAAAGAATCATTTTATCCTGAGATAAAAGGCATATTGCACAATTTCTTTTTTTTGTCAAAAGCAAAAATTACCAAAGTGGGAAAATCAATACATGATGAGAAATCTTGCATTTTCAAAACATGAAGGCATGAAAGGTAAAATGAGAGAGGGGGTGATGAAAAGAAAATCTTCATTCTCCAAGGCAGTTCTCAACACATTTTTATAAACATAGGAAGAATGACTAAGAAAATAGGACAATGAGTAATTCATGCTGAGAATACTAAGACATATTGAAATAAACGTGGGCTGAACAAAGTCTTTTTAAAGGCTTTAACAAAAGAAAGGAATAAAGAAGAGCTCGTATCATATAGATTGCAGCTGAGGGTGACTCTAGTGAAAATTAGGACCACTAGTGTTCTGCACAATTTTAGAAGCCACAGAGAATTATCATGTTGCTGCAAAACTATTCCTTTCCTCCTGGAGTCTCCAAGGCATTGAAGTGAGCATTTGGCAGCAGCTGTGGTCTTGTGGGTGAAGTTCTTTTTATTCACATGATTGTCATATGGGCCTCAAGACGAAGAGCTCCAGGGAGAGTGTGAAACCAGCATGCTACTATTGCAGCATTTAATTTTCAGCAAAAGGGCCTTAGCACCTCCTAACAATGCTATCTGTGAAAGCTGTTTCTTGATCATATGAACTTATGTATATAACACTGTCGATCTTTCTAAATGAAGGATATTGAAAAATGACAAATGGCAGGAATCATTTCTCAATATGAAGCATTAGTGAGGCCAGAGAATAGCATGATGTGGGACAGTGATTTTCAGTAGGGGACAAGTGGGGTCAGAGGTTGTGTGCAGGTTGAAAATGCATCATTGGCATTGCAGTTTTATAATTGGAAATAACAAACATAATTTGATTTGTGTTACAAACTATAGGGATTGAAATTCTTGGCTAGTGAGAATACAGATTGTAGTGATCTATATTGAGGGTACATATTAAATCAGCTAAAAGTGTGAGCCTGAAATTTTCATCTTTGTCAAAGTAGAGAAAGGTTTTAAATGTGAGAAACTGGTGTATTTAAAAGAAAATATGTATTATAGCCAGAGAATTCTGTATTTGAATATCAGCCTGGCTTGTTGTACAGCTGGGACACCTGATTCGTACTCCCTAAGTCTTATTTTATTGATCTACAAATTGGGAATAATCAAATTTGCACAGAGTTAGAAAATCATATCCATACATTAAGACATAAAAATGCAATAGTATTTAAAGTGTCAGGCATATGAATTTACGAAAAAGTGATTTATTTTCTCCCCATATCTACCTATTCCTTTCTCCTTCTAACTCTTGCTCACGTTCTCTTTCTAACTTTCTCATGTCTATGTATTTTCCCACCCAGAATGTAAGCATACTCAAGAATCAATTAAAAACTAAAAGAGAGCCACCTCCATTGTTCCTGGGTCCCTGCCCCATTACCACACTGGCTGTCTCCTGGTAGTAAAACTTTCTGGTCCTACATTCATTATCTCTACTTTCTCATGGTGCAGGCAAGCCTCCACCCTTTGCAACTGGCTTTGATCTTCATCCGTCCCACTGAAGCTGGTCTCACTGAGGTCCCAATTTCCTTGGTTGCCAGATGTAATCAGTAGTTTTCAGGATTTTCTCTCTGGACCTAATCTTGAGGATCACTGGTACTATAATTATTCTTATACATTCTTCCTTGACGTTCTCTCCCTCAGCTTCCTCTCTGCCTTTCCTTTTCTTAGTCTCCTCTTACAGAGCTCATCTTCTCCTGCCTGCCTTTTACATACTGTCATTTTTATGGTTCCATCTTTATCATTGTTTCCTTCTGTCTTTATTACATCTCCTGGAGATATTAGTCCACACCAATAGTTTTACCTACTATTTATTACTGCACATGTGGCTGTAAATAACCTGCTTCAGAATCACTTATGGATACTTAAAAGACATGCATATTTGGGACTTGACCCCAGACCTTCCTCTGTCCTGCATTCTGATGAATTCCACGTCTATGTCATCATCTCAAATCTCTTTCCTGAGTGCCAGAACTAAGTGCCCTGTTTCCTTTTGGGCAGGTTCTCTTGCGTGTTCCATAAGCACCACAAATTCAGGGTGCCCAGAACTGGATCCATCATTTCTCTCAGCCCAGCCTGCTCCTTCCTCTCCCATAATCACCATCATGGTGATGCTCACTAATCCCACACTTTCCTAAACCCAAGCATCTCTCTCTCTGTTACTGCCACATCCTGTTAGTCATCAAGTTCCGCTTTCCACCCTCCCTGCCTTCTCATGTTCCTCACTTGGATAACAAAATATCCTCCAAGTTTCCTGCCGTATTCCCATCCCTCTTAGATTTATCTTTCACAGTACTGCAAAACTGCTGGAGTGCTACTGGAGGAGTGCTATTCCATGCTTTAAATCAGTCACTGGCTTTCCCACAGGCCTCCATATTAATTCCAAACTTCTTAATGGTGCCGATGGTCCCTGCCTGCTTTCCAGGATCATCAGCTGCCACAGGGTCCCTGGCCTCTAATAATTGGCAGTTTACTGAAGGTTTTCTGCTCTTGCGTGCTTCCAGGCTTTCGGACACATTGTTATGCATGCCTCTGTTTTTGCTTGTCACAGCATTCATCATCTTATATGAGGATTGCCAGCGTACTTCCCTATCTGCATTTGTAGTCTGTAAAAATGAGAACTACATGTTTTATTTTAGAATTTGCCACGACATGCATAATAGTTGGTGCATAGTAGGTGTTCAGCATCTATTTGTTAATGTAATGGCTGTAGTCCTTTAAGGTGGATGATGGTAGCATTGAGTGGAGAGAATGATACTATTCAGAATGTCCTAGCTCAATGAATCATAGTTTTATCAAATAGTACTCTTATTCTCAAAAAAAAAAAAAAAAAAAAAAAAACCTTTGTGAGAAATGTTCCAAGTGCATCTGTTTTCTTAAGAAAATAAGCAAAAATACTTGAAACAATTCTGGAGCTACATATCACTCCAAGTGTCATAAGGTGTAAATGCATGTGCGTGCTAACACCTGGTTTGCATGAGAATATACTTAAGTGTGTGTATTAAGATGCACTGCACAGGCCGGGTGCGGTGGCTCAAGCCTGTATACCAGCACTTTGGGAGGCCGAGACGGGCGGATCACGAGGTCAGGATATGGAGACCATCCTGGCTAACACAGTGAAACCCCGTCTCTACTAAAAAATACAAAAAACTAGCCGGGTGAGGTGGTGGGTGCCTGTAGTCCCAGCTACTCGGGAGGCTGAGGCAGGAGAATGGCGTAAACCCGGGAGACGGAGCTTGCAGTGAGCCGAGATCCAGCCATTGCACTCCAGCCTGGGCGACAGGGCGAGACTCTGTCTCAAAAAAAAAAAACCAAAAAACAAAAAACAAAAAACAAAAAACAAAAAAGATGCACTGCATAAGTATACTTGTCTAAACTCCAAACCAGAAATATATTATTTGGATACAAGATGAAACCAAAACACAAGCCTTTTAAACCTAATCCTAGGCTGGTCAGAGGAAGAACAATGAAAATATGATGGTCCTTAAAGTCTTACAAAAGGGTGTAAGTAACTTTTCACTCTTTTTAATGAGTGTGTCAATCCAACAGCAATTTGGCAGACTTTCTTTACTTAATACTAAGCCAACACATATCCAAATGAGACAAATGTCCATGTTTTTACCTTTGATTTTCAAAAATTAGTAATATCCAATTTATATAATTTTTAAAATGTTTTCATCTATTCAGAGTGTGCAGTCTACATAACACTTATGGAAAGTAAAGTACAATATACAATATCTATTATCATGCAGTTTTAAAAAGTGAATAAAAATTTAAAAATAAACTCGTCATTCTTGGTTCTCTGAATATCCTCTCTTCAATCCCAAACCAGAAGTGAAGACACCAACAATATTTTTCAAATATTTTAGCTATTAACAAAACTGACATTGCAAATCCATTCTTAACAGTATGAGCTTAGTAGAATGTGAAGCACTTTAGATTAGAATTCAAAAGACCCACCCTTATCTGGGCCATCTACCAAACATACGGTCTTGGGCAAATTCCTTATTTCCTTTGAATCCCAGCTCACTATTCTGTAAAATAGTGATAATAATTCCTGTTTGCTTACTTAACATTTACTTAATCAAATGAGAAAAATATGTAGAAGATCTTTGTAAAAGTTTAAACGTATAATTTATTACATCAATATAATGTACTGCAACTTTATAAAACATTACACTCTTTCAAAGTTTGACCACATAAATTACCTCATTTTTATGTTAAAGTCCTCTGTTACCCTACTGATCACATGATTGAGTTAGAATAATCTGATGTGCATCTTGCTCACTGAGAACCTGTGCAGTACATCTTCAACTCCTAGATGCACCTGCTTAGCAAGGTCCTCCAACCAGATTTAGAGACTTACTCAATTACTGCTCAGAGACACCAGGATGTCTCTTCTGAGTTCACAAACAACTTCCAGATTCTTCTGGTTTCTTATCTCTTGGTCAATTTTTATTGCTTGTAAAGCCACTTGTGAACAGAGCTTTGCCAGACACCTATCATCAATGTCCCCAGTGGAAATGGTGATGTGTTTGCCAGGAGATGCTCTTTCTTGATGCTGCTAACACGGCAAACCCTTTAAGGGCAAAATGTGTGTTGAATTTCCCAGATCCTCTCTGCTGAAACCCCATAGTGGACTTTGAAACTGTGGGAAGAATATTTCTGTCTCCTACTTTGTGCTGGAAGTCTGGGCAGGCACTAAAGCATCCTACATGTGCCCCAGTGTCCCAGAAAGTCCCTCATTAAAATAGATATTCAAGATACGTAATCTTTTTCTCTAATAGAGTCAGGTCTTGAAGTTGAGCATGGGGACCATTAGCTGAGACAGACACAACTTGTGCTTTTTATCTTCATGATCCTAACTCCTCCTCACAAGGAGCCCAGAAGTAACTCTTCTTTATTCAGCCAATACATGTAAAATAAACTGGTGTGACTTCCTTGAATGGATGATCAGACATTGCTTTCTTTTCTTTTCTGCTATAGAATTTAACTTTTAATTATATGCAGTTTGCTTTTAATTTATTTACTAATATTTGTCTCCTAGCTTTCTAGAAGTAAGTTCTGAGAGAGAAACTCTGTGTCAGTGTTGTCATTATCATAGCTTCAGGACTTGGCACATAGTAGGTGGTAAAAAAAAAATTCTTGAAGAATGAATGGATAAATAAATGCTTGAAAAATATACTCAAAGTAATAATAGTTTCAAACTTATTAATGAAAATGATTGGCGAGACCACATGCATATAAAGGCATTTTAATTTTGGCCTTAAAAATCTTGATATCATTCCATTTTTTCTGAAGGTGTATTAATAGTTTTATAATTTAAAGGGTAAAATTTTAAGAATTAATCAAGGAGTATTAATCAGGATATTTTACTAAGCCATTCTATGATGATTTTTTAAGAGTTTAAAGTGTTCATGGAAAATTCAGGGTCTAGCTAAGAAAACATACCTTCCAGACCCCTAAACCCTCACCTTTACACACAATTTTGTTTTTATATGCTTGTAACTGGGACAGTCTCAGAAGACATTTAGTTCTAAGACAAGTTAATCTAACTGAATAAATATTACAATTTTCCCCAAGGTTTCTTTTTAAATAACAGCTTTGTTGAGGCATAATTAACATATAATACATTGCATGCATAAAGTATACATTTTGATAAGCTTTGATATACATTCATCAAATTACTACTCCAATCAAGGTCACAAAAATAGACATTACCCCCAAAAGTTTCCATATACTCCTTAAAAATTTCTCCCTTTGTTTTTTCCCTGGCCTCCTGGTCCCAGGCAACCACTTATCTGCTTTTAATCACTATCAATTCATTTCCATTTTCTAGAATTTTACATGAATGACATTCTTTTTGTCAAGTGGCTGTGGTGTCTTCTTCTGCTGCTGCTTTTTTCTTTGAGAAGCAGGATCTCACTATGTTGCCCAGGCTGAAGTGCAATAGCTATTCACAGATGCAATCCTACTACTAATCAGCACAGGAATTTTGACCTGCCCTGTTTCTGACCTGGTCCAGTTCACCTCTCCTGAGACAACCTGCTGGTCTCCCACTCCCAGGAGGTCACCCTATTGGCATAGTGCATCCCAGAATTCCTGGATTCAAGCAATCCCCCTGCCTCAGCCTTAAAGTAGCTGGGACTACAGGAATTGACTTTATGCAGCTTCTGGTTTCATTTACTCAGTATAATTATTTTGAGATTCATTCATGATGCTATGTGTATCAATTATTCATTCATTTTTATTCTCTGGATTAGTATTCCAGAGTCCAGCAATGCCATTTCTTGATAGCTACCCAAAAGTAATGAACACAATATGTTTATACACAGATTTATACATTAACATTCATAAGAGCTTTATTCTTACTAGCCAAACAGACTAAAAGCAAACCCAAATTTTCATCAACCAATAAAAATATAAACAAATTATGATATACCCGGCCATAATTTACTTTTTAAAACTCCTAGAACTAATAAGTAAGTTTAGCAAGATAACAGGATATCTAATATTTACAATAGCAATAGATATTCTGAAAAATTTTAGAGTAAATCTGATAAATGATGTGCAAGATCTATGTACTAAAAATTTTAAAGCATTACAGAAAGAAATTAAAGAAGTCACAAATAAATAGAGAGATATACTATGTTTATGGTCAAGACTCAAGATGTCAGTTCACACTAAATTGTTCTATAGGTTCAATTTCAATATAACCCCAGTCATAATCCCATCAGGTTTTCTTTTTTTGGTAAAACATAAAAAGTTTATTCTAAAATCCATATGAAAATGCCAAGAACCTGTAATAGCCAAAATAAATTTGTAAAAGAAGAACGAAGTTAGAAGACTGACACTACCTGATTTCAAGTTTGATCAAAAGCTACTGTAATCAAGATTGTGTGGCATCACTGGTATTTGGTAGATAATAGAAAAATGTAATAAAGTGGAGTCCACAAATTAACCCACATATATATGGACAATCTATTTTTTTACACAAAGTTACGAAGGCAATTCAGTGGAGAAATGATAGCTTTTTCAACAAATGGTGCTCTCAATAATTGGATGTCTATATACAGAAATAAACTCCTAGCAGTATCTCATATCATATGTAAAATATTAACTCAAAATGAATGATGGACCTAAATGTAAAGCCTAAAACTATAAAACATCCAGAAGAAATTATAAGAGAAAAGCCTTGTGATCTTGAGTTAGGCAAATATTGTTTAGATATAACACAAAACATATAATCTACAAAATTAAAAAAAGATGATGGACTTCATTAACTATTTAAAAACCAGAAAGATTTGCTCTTTGAAAAACATTGTACAGAGAATGAAAAGATGCCATGGACAGGGAAAAATATTTGCAAACCATATATCTGAAAAAGGACTTATATCAAGAATATATAAAGAACTCTCAAAATTCTATAAAAGGAAAAAAGAAAATAAAAACAATTCAACTAAAAATGGGAAAAAAATTTAAAAGACACTTCCATCAAATAAGATACATGAATAGTAAGTAAACACATAAAAAGATAACTCATAGCAGCAGAAGCGTTCGTCACTAGGGAAATGCAAATTAAAACCACAATGAGATACAACTACACATTTTTAGAATGACTAAATTTCTATTTCACTCTGATCATATTAAGCATTGGTGATAATGTGGAGGTACTAGAGCTTATATAATGCTGTTGGAAATACAAAATAGTACAGTCACTTTGGGGAAAAGTTTGGAAGCTTCTTAAAAAGTTAAACTTATACCTAATATGCAATCCAACCCTTCCACTCCTAGGTATTTATCCAAGAGAAATGAAACCATACAAGATACGTAGACTTACATGTGAATGTCCATCACCTGGGGAATGAATAAACAATTGTGGTTCATCCACTCAAAAAAAAGTACTCGGCAATAAAAAGGAACCAACTTCGGATAGAGGCCATAACGTGAGCTATTCCTAAAAGCATTATGCTCAGGGAAAGAAGCCAGTCACAAAAGGCTACAGATGGTGTGCTTTCATTATATGACATTTTAGAAAAGCAAAACTATAGGACCAGAAGTAGGAAGGGAATTGATGGAAAAGGCAATGATGCAGCTTTTAGGGGTGATGGAAATATTCTGTGTCTTCAGTGTAGTGATGGTAACGTGACTATATATATTTGCTAAAACTTACTGATCTCTACACTTCGGAAAGATTATTTTTGTTACATAAATTATACATCAATAAAGCTGATTTAAAAATATATTTATGCACATGAAACAGTAAACAGAACAGATTAATAGTAGAGAAAACCGGGACATGCTGAAGTGGTCAGGAAAGTTTTTCTGGAGTAGGTTCACTTGAGTTTGGTTAGAGAGTTTCTATCTAAATAGGTGAAAAGCAGAAGAGTGAAGTTATAATATGAGTTAGGAAAAACTTACTGCTATTCAATAATCCAACATTTTGGTGGCTTAACAGAGGAAAGATACACTTCTTGCCCACATGGCAATTCACTTCAATATTCCGGAGGCATTCTTCCCACGGGTGAGACAGGATCTCAAACCTAGAGAGTGTAGGTCCTTGGCATCCTCCACTGTGTCTTCTATATCTGGCCTTGAGACGGGAAGAAAGATATGGAAGCAGAGTGCTTATGTGGCAGATTGAGTGGGAGATTTTGGAGCACAGGCATAGAAGTGGAGTATGTCATTCCTGCCTGCACTCTATTGGCCAGAACACAGTCATATGGCTTTGTTTATCTGCAAAAAGCACTGGGAGATACAGTTTGAGCTGGGTTCCCAGAAGAAGGAAATGAGTTTGATGAGCACATAACAATATCTCTGCCACAGGTACGGCAATGTGAAAGTGAGATGTGCAGCCATGGAGCAGTGAGGAGTTCAGTGTGGCTGTAGGAAGCTGGTAAAATTTGTAAGAGAATGTGGCAGAAATTAAAGGAGGACATTAAATTATAAGCCAATTACACTGTCTTTGGGGGAATAAATTTGCGTTAAATACATGTTTGTAAACTAGGATAATATTTGCCTACCACTCAAAGATATACTGAGGATGGAATAGTATAATATAGTCAAGCTGTCTCTCTAGGTTTGTAAAGCACTAAATGAGTATATGACACATTTTGTATTAATCTGAAAAAAAGTTGCTACAATTGCAAAGCATTTCTTTCTTTTTCAATGATTTCCCTCCAAAGTTCAAAGTTTTTCCATAATTTTTGACCTTTGCTATTTCCTCCATAGCCCCCTGAAGGAATAGTTATTTCCTTTGACTATCTTGTTCCCCTCTAAAGAGAAGATATTAATAAGTTATTAACTATAAAGGAAAGGAAACCACAGGATTTCTTAGAACACTTCTTTGGATTCCTGCTGTTATAGCTAAGCATATAGTGTTACCATCTGTGCTAATAAAAATAACAATAATGTGTGCAATGTTGAAGTGAATGATAGACTCTTATTTCAAAAGATGAAATTAAGCCCCAGTTTTGTCTCTTCTTTCTGCAGATTTCATTTTTGCCTTATCCATATTTTCTGCTTATCTTTAGTATGTTCCTTTGTGTCTTGCCTCAATTACTCTGATAACTCTGTCTCTTCCCTTAGGGCTGTCTGCCAACTAGTCACTTCTAAAACCAATTTGATGTTTTTTATTGCATTGGCATTCTCTCTCTCTCTCTTTTTAAATTACCTTCTTGGTGACTTTGAATCCTATTTTAACTATTTTATTGAGTTCCAAGTCAACTTTTCCACCATAGTTGAGCTATTCACATCAATCACATGCAGTTTTTTCACTTCTCCATGGCTTTATGTCAGAAACATTTGTAAAATTGTGGTTTTGATATTTTCCATTAATTGTATTTCATGCATATTTTACCTGACTGCATGTATCTGAAAAATAAGGTTTTCTTCATTTATTCATTCTTCTCACCCTTCAAACAACTGCACATGTGATTTTGACTGAAATTACTGATTTGATATGCAAATTGAATAGACTTACTCTTTCTCATCTTTGATATTTTTTGATCAGAGTTCATGGATACAGTAAATGCTTTATAATCTTAGAAGGTAATTGTGACTTCATCAGTAGGAAGCTGGCCTTCTAAGTTTCTTCTAACACTTTGGGTACTTATTTGTTTTGTTTTATTTTATTTTTATTTTCTAGATGCCACATTTTATTGGCAGAAATGGAGATGCCTTAAGTTTTGGTTAGATGTAAGCACAATGAAGTATATTTTTGTGTATGTGATTACCCATGATTGTGGAATTATAAGATGGTATGTTCAATGTTATTTTCTATTTTGTCACAATTTATTGTCTCAATATAAACACAACACACTGATTTTTCTTTACTTAAGGTTACAACTTTAGAAGGAAAAAACATGGTTCTGCAAAATAAAGGGATAGTTAATAAGTCTTGTCTCCTTTCAGAATTAATGCAATTGAGTCTCTTAAATAAACAAAGAATCATATCCAACTTTTTACATAAAAGGACAATCTGAATTTCATGAAGCCCTTCTTAGATTAATTTCCAAACTCTACTTTTTCCCTGTGTGAACTTCTTTGTCACTTATTTCTTTTTAAAGCAAGACGCATGCTATTTCATAATCTTACTAATAGATATTTATGTGGCATTTAGGATAAGTTATAGGAATAAGGACATAGGTAAGATAAAAGCATAAATACGATTCCAATTTAAAAAGGAAAAATAAACATAGCAGATTTCTCGGCCCGTATATGTGCTTTGACTAAGCTGAATTTTAATCAATGTTAGAGATTTACAGGTTGCACGCTGCACTTTATAAGGAAAGAAACACATATATTTTGCCTTCAACTAAATATAAAAAAATTTGGGTTTCTTCAAACACTTTCATACTTTATAACTCACATTGTATCTGTAAAAAAGATATAAAAACATACAACTGGATGAAAGTGAAAATTTTTTTACATCATTATTGTTTAAAGTTTAAAAAACTATGTTTGACCAAATATCACTTTTTATTACAAATTACTAATTTTTTCTGTAGCTATTTTTGCTAATTTTTAGATCATTTTATTTTATTTTATCCTTTAAAATATTCTGCCTGGTTAAAAATGAAGGGGGAGAAAACATGATCCACATATGGATTTTGTTAATTTATAGTTGCTTATTATACCAAGATTTACTTTATAAAGTTCTCAATGACTTTAAATTACATTTTGGACTTTAAAAGAGATTTATAGCAATGTATTTTATTTGGCACTTCAATATTTAATATATTTTTAGCAATTTAAAAGTGATTATTTGCACAAACCACATCCATCTTTATTAAAGTTAAATAAAAGCAATTTCTCTTATATTGTTTACATAATTGATTTCATTATAGCATTACACTTGAAAGAACAACCTTTTTATGTTTCTTAGTTATTATATATGTTATGTGTAGTATTTCTTCCTGAGCACTCTAAGATGGATGTGATTTTGTTCTGATTTAGGCTATAATTGTTAAACTTGTGCAGAATAATGTTGTCAACAAGGCCTGCCATATTAAAAAGAGTAATTTCTCCAGTGGACATTATTTTTCAAATTCAATTTTCATATAACTGTCAATGTCTTAATGCTAAATGTTAAAAAATGTATATATTTAGTTTTCTTGAGGAAGCTCTATATAGTTTTCCATAATGATTGTACTGATTTACAGTCCTACCAGCAACATACAAGGGTTCTCTTTTCTCCACACCCTCACCAACAACTTTTCATCTTTCATCTCTTTTGTTATTTTAGTTTTTGTTTTTGTCTGGAGACAGTCTGTATCTGTTGTTTATGCTGGAGGTCAGTGGCATAATCACGGCTCACTGTAGCCGTAGACACTTAGTCTAAAGCCGTCCCCCCACCTCAGTTTCCCAGGTAGCAAGGACTATAAGTGTAAGCCATGATTCCCAGCAAAGCATTTTTTTTTTTCAGAGATGGGATCTTGCTATGTTGCCCAGGCTGTTTCCATGTTTTTGATAGTAGCCATTCTGACAGGCTTGTGGTGATATCTCATTTTGGTTTTAACTTGCACTTTCCTAATGATTGGTGATAATCTTACTCTGTTTTGTGCTGCTATAACAGAATATCACAGACTGAGTAATTTATAATGAACAGAAATTCATTGACTCACAGCTTTGGAGGCTCAAAAGACAAAAATCAAGAGGCTGGGATCGGTCAAGGAACCTCTTGCTGCATCATCCCTTGGTGGAAGGGCAAGAGAGGGTGTGAGTGAAAGCACATTCCACCTTCATAAGGAGCCCACTCCCACAACAAAAACCCATTCCTGTGAGAACAGCATGAATCCATTCGTGAAGGCAGAGCTCTCCTGGCCTAACCACCTTTTAAAGGTCCTGCCCTCTAATACTGTTATAATGATAATTAAATTTCAAAATGAGTTTGAGAGGAGACAAACATTCAAACCGTAGCAGCAATGCTGAGCATTTTTTCATATATTTGTCGGTCATTTATATGTCTTCTTTTCAGAAATATCTATTCAGGCCCCTTGCCCATGTTTTAATCAGGTTATTTGTTTTCTTGCTATTGAGTTGTTTAATTTCCTTTTATATTATACATGTTAACCACTTAACAGATAATATGCTTGTAAATATTTTCTCCCAGTTCGTGGGTTCTCTCTTCATTCCGCTAATTGTAGCTTTGCTACGCAGAAACTTTTTAGTTTGATGTAATCCCATTTGTCTACTTTTGCTTTTGTTGTATGAGCTTTTGGGGTCATATCTAAATAATCAATACCCAGACCCATGTTGTATAGTGTTACCCCTGTGTTTTCAGAGTAGTTTCACTGTTTTGGGTCATATACTTAAGTCTTTAATCCATTTTGAGTTTATTCTATAAAGAGTGAGATAAGGATCCAATGTCATTCTTTTTCTGCATGTTTTTCAATACTTTTTATTGAAGAGACTGTCTTCTTCCCATTGTATTCTTGCACTTTCATCAAAAATCAACTAACTGTAAATGTTTGAGTTCATTTCTTGGTTCTTTCTTCTATTCCATTGGCAAATGTGCCTATTTTTATGCCGGTCTCATGCTGTTTTAATTACTATAGATTTACATTATAGTTTGAAATCAGGTAGTATGGTGTCTTCAGCTTTGTTCTTTTTGCTCAGTATTGCCTTGGTTGTGTGTGTGTGTGTGTGTGTGTGTTTCCATATGAATTTTAGGATTTTTTCCTTTTTCTGTGAAAAATGACATTGGAATAACAAAAAACTATTTGGAGATTCCTCAAAAAACTAAAAATATAATTACCATAGAATCCAGCAATTCCACTTCCGTGTATGTATCCAAATAATTTGAAATCAGTATGTTGAAGAGATAACTGCACTCCCACGTTCACTGTAGCATTATTCACAATAGCTAAGTTATGGGATCAATCTAAGTGTACATTATTGTGTGGATGGATAATGAAAATGTACATATACACAGTGGCATACTACACAGTCTTGAAAAGGAAGAAAATTGTGTCATTTGCAGCAGATAGATGAACCTGGAGAGCATTATGTTAAGTAAAATAAACCAGGCAAGGAAAAACTAATACTACATGTTCTCACTTATGTACAGTATTTAAAACAATTGAACTCAAAGAAACAGATAGTAGAATGGTGGTTACCAGAGGCTGGGGATGGAGGATATGAGGAGATGTTGTTTAGAGAATACAAAGTTTTAGTTAAATAAGAGAAATATGTTTTTTGAACTCTATTGCACAGTATAATGTCTATAGGTCAAAATGGTGTATTGTGTATTTTAAATTTGCTAAGAGAGTAAATTTCAGATGTTCTTATCACAAAAAATAGTAAATGTTTGAGGTGATGGATATGTTAATTAGCTTGATTTAATCATTCCACTTTGTATACTTATATCATAACAACACTTTTACCTCATAAATATATACAATTATAATTTGTCAAATTACCATATAATAAAAATAATTATCTACTTTTAAGATAGTAAAAACAACAACAATAATAAATGTATCACTTTTATCATTAGAGAATACATTTTGAAATTCTAATACTTAGCAACAATTTTAGATTGTTTGATTTTTATAAACTTCATAATCTCTTTATAGAGCTACTGATAATCTCTTGCAATTTGTAGGATTTCCAAAGTGTTGTCTGAATTCAGAGGCATACAGTACTGAATTTTAGACCATGAAAGAAACTTGGAATTAATTTAGAGCAATGATCAGCAAACTATAGTTCATGAGCTAAATCTGGTCAGCAATGTCTCTTTATAAAGTTTTATTGGAACACAGGCTCATTTATTTATGTATTATCTGTAAGGGTAAAGCTGAAAGTATGCCTTACAAGGCCTGTATTTGGCCCTTTAAAGAAAAAAAAAATGGCTTATTCAGGATGTAGAGGAAAAACTTACTTAACAAAGGGGGAAGTTGGAGATTAGTTGCTGTCTTATTTTGAATTTCCTCAAAAATAGACTCTGAAAAAAAGATTTGAATTTAGTTTGTTTATTGTGGAAGTAATTCCAACAAACATCAATAGAAGATTGGAGAAGAGAGACAAGAAAGGAAGGAAGCCAATAATGTAAGTGTTATTAGGCAAGTGTTATTAATTCATGTGTTTTCTTGGTGGACAACTGAAACTCAATCCTACTGAGGAACTCTGGGGAAAAATGTAATGCATGTTCCTTAGAGTTATTTCATCTGAGGGACAATGGAGTTGGGGTCTTTATATACTAATTTTATTGAAGGTTTATGGCAACACTGCCTGCATCAAGCAAGTCTATCAGTGCCATTTTTTCCAATAGCATATCTTTATTTCATGTCTCTGTGTCATATTTTAGTAATTCTTGCAAACTATATTATTATTATTGTATCTGTTATGGTGATCAGTGACCTTTGATGTTACTATTGTAATTGTTTTGGGGCACGACTAAATCATGCCATATAAGATGGCAAATTCAATTGATAAATGTTGTGTGCGTTCTGGCTGCTCCACCAACCAGCCATTCCCGTATTTTTCTCCCTCTCTTTGGCCTTCCTATTCTTTGAGACACAATATTATTGAAATTAGGACGGCTAGTAACCCTAGAATGGCCTCTAGCTGTTCAAGTAAAAGGAAGTCACATGTCTTCCACTTTAAATCATAAGCTAGAAATGATTAAGTTTAATGAGGAAAGCAAGTTGAAAGTCAAGACAGGACAAAAGCTACGTCTCTTATGCCAAACAGTTAGCCTAGTTGTGAATGCAAAGGAAAAGTTCTTGAAGGAAATTAACAGTGCTACTCTAGTGAAAACGTGAATGATAAGAAAGCAAAACAGCCTTATTGCTGATATGGAGAAAGTTTTAGTTGTCTGGATAGAAGATCAAACCAGTCACAATATGCCCTTAAGCCAAAGCCTAATCCAGGGCAAGGCCTTGACTCTCTTCAATTATATGAAGACAGAGAGAGGTGAGAAAGCTGCAGAAGAAGAATTTTGAAGCTAGCAGAGGCTGGTTTATGAGGATTAAGAAAAGAAGCCATCGACCGGGTGCAGTGTCTCACGCCTGTAATCCCAGCACTTTGGGAGGCTGAGGCAGGCGGATCACAATGTCAAGGGCCAACGTGGTGAAATCGTGTCTCTACTAAAAATACAAAAATTAGCCACTCGTGGGTGGCACATACCTGTATTCCCAGCTACTGGGGAGGCTGAGACAGGAGAATCACCTGAATCCGGGAGGCAGAGGTTGCAGTGAGCAGAGATCTTGCCACTGCACTCCGGCCCGGTGACACAGAGAGACTCCATCTCAACAAACAAACAAACAAACAGAAAAGAAGCCATCTCTATAACATAAATGTGCAAGATGAAGCAGCAAATACTGATGTAAAAGCTGCAGCAATTTATCCAGAAGATAGAGGTAAGATCATTGATGAGGTGGTTTCATTAAACAGCAGATTTTCAATGAAGATAAATCAGCCTAATAATGGAAAAGATACCATCTAGTACTTTCATTGCTAACTAGAAGTCAATGCCAAGCTTTGAAGCCAGACATTGACTTCTCAAAGCCTCAGAGGACAGGCTGACTCTACTGTTAGGGGCTAGTGTAGCTGGTGACTTTAACTTGGAGCCAATGCTCATTTGCCATTCTGAAAATCCCAGACCTCTTAAGAATAAAATAACAGAGCTATTCTGCCTGTGCTCTATAAATGGAACGATCAAGCCTGGATGACAGCACATCTGTTTACAGCATGGTTTGTAAATATTGTAAGCATACTGTTGAGGCCCATTGCTTGGAAAAAAAGATTTCATTTCAAATGGCACTACTCATTGACAATGCACCTAGTCACCCAAGAGCTCTAATGGAGAAATATGAAGTTAATATTGTTTTCATGCCTGCTAACAAAACATCCATTCTGCAGCCCATGGATCAAGGAGTAATTTTGACTTTCAAGTCTTACTATCTAAGAAATATATCTTGTAAGGCTATCGCTGCCATAGATAGTGATCCCTTTGTTGGATCTGGGCAAAGTAAATTGAAAGCATCTGGAGAAGATTCACCATTCTAGATGACATTTATGATTCCTGAAAGGAGGTCAAAACATCAACATTAACAGAAATGGGAAGACATTGATTCCAACCCTCAGGGATGACTTTGAGGGGTTCATGACTTCAGTAAAGGAAGTCACTGCAGATGTTGTAGAAATAGTAAGAGAACTAGAACTAGAAGTAGAGCCTGAAGATGTAGCTGAATTGCTGCAATCTCATGTTAAAACTTAAGTGGGTAAAGAGTTGCTTCTTGTGCATGAGCAAAGAAAGTTGTTTCTTGAAACAGAATCTACTCCTGGTGAAGATGCTGTGAACATTGTTGAAATAACAGCAAAGAATTTAGAATATTACAAAAACTTAGTTGGCAAAAATATACTTAGTTGGTAAATCAGTGGCAGGGTTTAAGAGGACTGACTTCAATTTTGAAAGAAGTACTGTGGGTCAAATGCTATCAAACAGGGTTGCATGCTACAGATAAATCTTTTATGAAAGAAGGAATCAGTCCGTGTGACAAAATTGATTGTTGTCTTATGTTTAAGAAACTGGCACAGCTACCTCAGCCTTCAGCAACCACCACCCTGATCAGTCATCAGACATCAACACAGAGGCAGAACCCTTTACCAGCAAAAAGATTACAACTTGCTGAAAGGCTCAGATGATTGTTAGCATTTTTTAGCAGTGAAGTGTTTTAAATTAAGTTATATACATTTTTATACATAATGCTGTTGCATACGTAAAAGACTACAGTGTAGTATAAACATAACTTTTATATGTACTGGGAAACTAAAAAATTTGTGTGACTCACTTTATTCCAACATTTGCACTATTGCAGTGTTCTGGAACTAAGCCCATAGTATCTCTGAGGCATGCCCATAATTGAGGGTTTCTCATAGGGGTATTAATTCTATTGCAATCTGTCTTACCAAGTGCAAGGGCAGAAGAGGCTTCAATAGCCAGAGAAAAAAAGTCAGATAAAGAGACACAAGAACTGCAGTTGAAAGTTGGGCTGGCATATATTGAAATGTTAAGGGCTGTTATTATGGGTGTTTGCTATAATCCAACCTACCATTATTAATATCCACTGATGCCTCCATTAATTTCACACCATCCTGCTACATATTCTTCTAGGTGGCAGGAGATTACAGATTACAATTTCTTTTAAAAACCCAACAACTTAGTACCAGAGAGCTAATGGTGGATTTTGTAGTCCTTACTGCTGCAATTAATCCTAAAACTATAATTAATAATCATCATGCACCTCCTGTGTCACTCATTCTAGATTCCTCTCATCCTTGGCCAGTATTTCTGTAGGTGTAGGCTTGTCCTGTGGGTAACAAAGACTTTCATCCTGAGGGGCTTGAGCCCCTGGTTCCTACGACCTTTTCAGACAGAGGTCGCAGTAATTGTTTGTCCACGGTTATCACTAGGCTTGGGGGCACCAAGAGCTCCCCAGTGAGTCGCCTGAATTCTAAGACATATTATTCATTATCATTTTGCATCAGTACTTCTTTCTTGTCATTATGATTATGATTTATTATTTGTGTCAGCATACTCACTCTTTTATATTTTCCTTCTAATATATCAGGATCAGGATAACAAAATGATCAGGTGGCAGCCATAGTTTAGTAGAGCCCTTACTCTAACCTCCCTTGTAAAAGCACTCCTGCACCACTACCACACCTTGGAAATCAAGTGTGTCTTTTACAGCTGAGTTGAAAGTGCAACATGGGAAGCACACATCACCCAACTGGGTCGCCTGGACAGATAATAAAAGGGCACTTATAGTTTGACCTTTTGGTTCTCGGAGTCATGTATTCCACCTATTAGAGACACAACACCACATAGTAGCCATTGGCATTTAAAGGATAGTATCCAAATCCCACAGAGTAACAGTGCCATCCACAGACTGGTTTGTTTACTTCTGCCTTTAAGAAACGAATTCAACATTCTGTCAGGCCAGCAGATTTGGGGTAATGCAATATATTGTAAAATGAGTGATATTTCACAGTCATTTATATTTTGCCATCTTTCCTTTGCTGTAATATGGGTTCTTTAGTTCAAGGAGGTATCATACGCCATCTTGTGATGATAAATCTCCCATTTTCCAAGTCCTTGGATAATATTGCTAGATGAGACATTTAGACAGAAAAGTTAAACCCATATCTAAAATATTTATTGATCGCAATAATGAAAAATTACTGCTCTTTCCAGGTGGGAAAAGGTCAGATATTATCAACTTGCAATCAAGTTGCAAGTTCGTCTCTGATTATGAGAAATCAGTCATTTGACAGAGGAAGTAGCTTGAACAACATTGTAAGAGAGAGCCCATGCATAGCGTACATCCATGTCACAGTAATTATTCATTTCATGGGCCATTACACAATAAGTGTAGTAGCCAAGAAAAACAAAAACAACTTGTTCTACTAGAAACGTAATTCTATCCATTTGTTTGTTCAGTACATCTAATTCAGAGGACATTTATACAAGAGGCCAAGATCTACATATTTTGTGCCTGCTTCTATAATTATTTTCACTATTTCTTCTCTAGACATTGTAATCCTTAGTCCTCCAATCTTGCTTTTTCCAAAGCCACTTACCAAACATTCATTTGTAACTGCTCAGTAGTTCATATATATCCTCCTCTTGAATATATGTTCTCCCCCTGCACAACTGATGGCTAGATGCACTGCTCAAAGCTGTGCCCAAGGGAGGGTTTGTCCATACTGTTGTCTTTCAGGGCTATCACAGAGCGAGGATCTATTACAGAATTTTCAACTCCCAACAATTTATCACAATGGCCTATCAAAGAACCAAGTCCAGGTTTTACTCTAGCTCCATCAGCCAGTCATATGGAACCTCCCATGAAGCCATAGGTATGAAAAAAACGTGTCAGTGAAACATAGAAGTCTAGTCTACCTATTCTTGAAGCTTATTTACATTTTCTCAGTATACTTAGTATATTAGGCTTTATCTGTTTAACATCCAACTCACCTGATGAACAGATCAGTGAATAGTCTGAAATGGGCAGAACTGACTTGAAAATCTGAAGAGGCAATGTTAAGGGTCATGTTTCTTTCTTAGTGCTGGATGTGCAAAGTACAATAACTTGTTCTTTACCTTGGGGCATTTAGGACAGCATGTCCCAGACAACTGGACTACTACAAACTTCACCAATGTGATACACCCCTGAATTAGGAAGATTTACCTCCCACTGTCTGTCTGAGATATGTCACAGTGTGGTTATCCTTATTACTAGCTGCTGCTCAAGTTTAAGTAGCATGCTGTCATCAATACAATGCACCGGTGTGACTTTCTGAAGGATGTCCAAATGATGGAGGTCTCTTCAGACTATATTGTGTTGGACAGCAAGAAAGTTAGCAGTCTTGGTGTATAATCAAGAACACATTGTTATGCAACCATGTGGATCTGAACTGCTACTGATCCTTCTTTCTGATGAGTATGGAAAAAATATTTATCAATTCAGTAGTGGTATATTGTATATCAGAGGCTTTCTTGCTCTGCTGTAGAACAGATAACACATCTAGCACAGAAACTGTAAATGGAGCTGTTGTTTCATTTAATTTGTAGTATTTGACTGCCATGTGCCATGTTGCAGGCTGTTTTTGCAGGTCCAGAATGGTGAATTAATTGGGGATATGATGGAGATGACCATGCTGCACCTTTAAGTCATTGGTGGTGGTACTAATCTCTGCCATTTCATCTAGGATGCCACATTGCATTTGAATTACATTCCTGGCCAGAGAGGAGGAAGTAGTATTAAGAACTTGTACTTGGTCTTTCCTACCATAATGGCTTTTACTGAAAAGATCAGGGAACCAACTGAAAGGTTCTGCTGGTTGCTAAGTATATCCATCCAGATTCTATATTCAAGAACTAGGGAAATAATCACCAGATGAGTTCGCGGACATATTAGATCCACTGTGAGACACACTTGGGCCAGGCCTCCATTTATTACCTGGCACCTATATACCCTATAACAGTCAGGCCTTGATGGTATTCAGGGTCTCTTGGTATCAAACACACCTTAAAATATGTATTTTTCCCCAGTGTACAGAGACCCTGGTATTTCGGGAGAAATATTGGGGAATTGATACTCTGTACATTTGCTGTGGTGTTGCAGGATTCTTCTACAAGGGGACCTAGCTTTCCTAGTTAATGGGTTTTGAATCTAACAGTGTTTCTGCTTGGAACACTGGCTGAGAAATTGTAAATTTCCACTGTAGTCAAATATTAGCTTTTTCAGCTCCCCTGATCTTGATCTGTTTTTAAATGTGTGTGTGTATGTGTATATATTCAATCTTATATTCCATTACTTATATTTCAGCACTTAAAGTCTAGAATCCTCAAGACTTATTCTCAGGCATATTCTCTCAGCTTTTGCTAATATATAATATTGATATCCTATGGTTAATTTGGTTAATAATCACCTTCCTCTTATAGAAGGGACTGTTTCCCCAGCTGGGTCATGCTGAGACTTAACCCTATTATTGATCTGGAAGTAATGAGGTAAAGTGGGGCAACATTAGCTTGTGAGCCATCTGCTTCAGGTGACGTCTTTGCATAGTCTCCAGTAAAAGAAAGGCTGCTATCCTCTAACAACTAGGGGTGAGGCACTTCTGTTGGGGTTCTAAGAAATTAGAGAGCTCGGTGTTACCAAATGCATCCACCCGCATTATCCCCATCCCATATATCATGGTCTTGTTCTTTCTTCTCAAGGCCTTACTTCACCATATAGGACTTACTGGTTCTGTGTTTTAGCCTTTCCCACAATAAGGCAACATATTACTCCAGCTGGAGAAGACAGGTGTGTTTAAATACAGCCACAGAGACTTTTTGGTCTTCGCACCTTGCCCTGAGTTTACAGAGAGCTCAACTGACACTGTCATTTTCTTGCTTTAAGCACTTCAGTGGCACTTATCAATAGCCGCCCAATTTCATAGGTCCTATAACTACCATTGCCTTTACAGCTCTCAGATGCTGTGTGTAAGTATCTTCTTCCATCTGTATTTTATCCCAATTCTTCACAGATGAGATAACAATTGTGATGCTGTAGTTACTCCAGGGATTATCACCACTGCAGTTACAGCCAGCAATGGAATTCTTGTTGTCATATGGCTAGCAAGTTACCCAATTCTGCTAACACATCCTGAGTATCTGCTACTTAATATAAGACAATAATGTCTTTGCATATGATTCCTCAAAGCAGACCAGCTGCTGGTCAGGATCATTGGTAAGGAAGGGGGAAGTAATAGAGGAAATAATGTATTACTTAGCAAGTTACCACTGGGCAGCTGGAGCTTGCTGGGGAACACTAGGAAACAGTATGGAACACACACCTCAGAGTTATACCATAAAGGGAGTGAGAGGGTAGGGTATTCATGTACCAATCAAGGAGTTATTCTGGAAGCATAGGCACATGCATAGGCAGAGTGGGCTCTGTTATACAGGGAAAGTTCCCAGGTAGAGATTTAGGTGCTGGATGTTGGAAATAGAGGAGACATGGAATGAAATGGTAAAGGCTGAACAGATATGGGCAAGGCACTGATAGCATCTTTTATAAGTGACATCTAATGTCTTAGTGTATGTGAAATAGAATGGAAACAAGAACACAGGCTTTTTTATTTTTTTGGTAATCCTACATTAGACTGTTACTTTCACATTTGTCCTTAGGGAATGTTGTCTAGTTTTCACTTAGTTAAAAGTGGCTTTATAAAAATGAGCCCCAATCCAATTTAATGATCAAACCTCCTCTTTGTGGCCAGCCCAAGGACAAAGATCGAAAAATAGCTTTTGTTTTTTTTTTTCTCCTTTGAGCTCAGGAAATGGAGTTTAATAAGCAAATGGGTGGGAGGAGGAAGAGGAAAAGAAGGTTAGTAGGATTTTGTTTTCACTAATGGGAAAGATCAAAACCAAGAAAAGACAGTGGAAGCTTTGTGTAATAAGTAACAGTTTTTATAACCCTGTAACGGCCAAAAGTTACTTTATAGTTAACCAATTCAGTGGCAGAATATAAATCATAATATATCATATTAGTCAGTGTTCTCCAAAGAACAGAACCAAGAGGATATATTTAGGAAGAGATTTACCATAAGGAATAGCTCACATGATTATGGAGGCTGAGAAGTCCCAAGATCTGCTTTCTGGAAGTTGGAGACCCAGGAAAGCAGGTGGTGTGATTCCAGTCCAGGTCTGAATGCCTGAGAACCAGAGAAGCCTATGGCATAAATCCTTGACCAATGGCAGAAGAAGACTGATGTTCCAGCTCAATTGGAAAAAGGGGTGAAATTCCTTCTTTTTTCACCTTTTTGTTCTATTCAGGCCTTCAATGGATTGATGATGTCTACTCAACATGAGTGAGGGCAATCTATTTTACTGGGCCCATAAATTTAAATACTAATCTAATTGGGAAACACTCTCACAGGATACCCAGAAATAATGTTTCATCTGATCACTCTATGTCAAGTTGATATAAAATTAATCATCACACACATTCAGTGGCTGGTGGGATAGATTTTAGAGCCTCCAAAGGCAATTTTGCTAGATGTTCCTCACTTGAAGATCAGTGGCCTCTTTATTAGTTAGCCTTATTTTTCTTAGGTAATAGGTCATAGGCCACTCATTGCTATGCCCTTAGGGAAAGGTCTATATCTATATCTGTATCTATATCTATATCTGTATCTGTGTCTCTATATATCTATATCATCTATCTATGAGTAGGATTTCCCCAGTGGTAGCCACATGTACTCAGACATCCAAATATTTGCAAAACCAAAAGTGCTTTCTTTCTTCAGTTCACCCTAGTTGATAAGTAAGCAAATGTGTGCCTTGACTTCACATTTGAACATAGTTCTTGTTCAATAATGTTAAACATTTTTTTTCTTTCTCTCTCAGTATATATATATTTTATTCAAAAATAGGACTTTAGCTAATTTTACAAAGAGACAAATTTGGAAAGTTTTAAGTTATTTTAAAAGTAGAAAATTTAGCTCTCAATCTGAATGATCACAGAGTAATATCAGAGAACTCATTTAAAATTCTGAAATTAAGCCATTGTTATATCCCTGAAGACTATGAATCCATAGGTTCCAATCAGGGCCTGGAAATTGGAACTCTCCTAATAATTCTGACAACCTTTTAGATTTAAGAAAACATCTGTGAAGAAAACATTTATTTGACTTTAAGAGGTTTGCTTTCCATTACCAACTAAAACACTTTATGACCATCTGATAGTAGATAGGTGATTTCTATTCTTTTGAACTTCTGTTATTCGATTTACAAAGTGGGGATAAGATTACCTTTTATTTTGATTTTTTGTTGTTGTTGTTGCAATAAACAGAGACTTAACCAAGTTACCTAAAATTACCTGCAGAAAACTGGGACACTCAACTCTGGGCACTACCTATCCTTCTCTCTCTCATGGGCCAAAGGTTTCTCTTTCCTGGCATTTCTGTTTCCCTCTGTTCCCTTATAACTTTGATTTGTCATCACACCTTATGATCCTGATTGCCCCTCATGGCTCACCTCTGTAAACACCCTTTCATCTTTACCTGCCACTATTAACTGCTTGATGATTACTCTTTCTCAATTCACATTTCTTAAAAGAGAAAGTCTATTGGTCCCAGCTTAACTTTTGTGCCAGGCTACATCATATAGTACTTGATACTCTATAAACTTCCCACCCTTGAATCAGTGTTCAACTTTGCCCAATTAGCTGATGCTAAAAGACACAGAGTAATGCAATATTAAATATGGCTGCCTATAGGGATCCTATAGAAGGGAGTTTGGACTTTCTCTTTAAAAAGAATGTATGAGCAGCATTGTCAATGTCTACCTAGCACATTTACATCATATTTGTGTTTTCATGCTTACTTGAGATCTTGTATATGAAAGCAATCTGTGAATTATAAAACTCATATGAGTTATTAATGCCATTATTATTAAAAGCATAACAATGCCATGAAAATATTAGTGTTTCATTCAAATAAAAAGCTAAAATTAAGTGACTTTCTGTAAGTCAAAGTTATTTTGAAAACTTCTCATTAATGAGCCCAGATTAATTGCTCTCTGATTAATTTACATTTATCACGTTTACTTATATTGTACAATAGTTCCCCCCTCATCCACGGTTTCACTTTCTGAGGTTTCAGTTAAGTGTGGTCAACTGCTTTCCAAAAATACTAAATGGAAAATTCTAGAAATAAACAATTCATAGTTTTTATATTGTGTGTCATCCTGATTTGTGTGATGAAATCTTTTGTTGTTCCGTTTTGTCCTGCCAGAGACATAAATCATTTTTGTCCAGCGTACCTGTGCTATATATGCTACTTACCCATCAGTCATCAATATCATCTGCTCCTGACATCAAACCATAGACATCATCATGGCTTGATGATCCAGGAACCCCAAAAGCAGGTGATCCTCCTTCTGAGTATTGTCAGAAGGTCATTAGTAGCCTAACACTACCTCATAATGCCTATGTCATTCACCTCACTTCACTCATCATGTGGGCATTTTATCATCTTGCATTATCATAAGAAGGATAAGTACAGTACGATAAGGTGTTTTGAGAAGGAGAGATACCATTCACATAACTTCTATTACAGTTATATTGTTCTATTTTATTATTAGTTATTGCTGTTAATCTCTTATGTCTCTAATTTATAAATTAAATGTCATCACACGTAGGCTGTGTATTTGGTACTTTCTGTAGTTTCAGGCATCCACTGGGAGTTTTGGAACACATTCCCCACGAATGAGGGGACACTATTGTATTATTCATATTACCATCATGAACATGGAAGTTGCATGTGATAATTAGCTCATTAAATGTTATAGGTGGTTTTTTTTTCTTCTTCAAATATGTGTTAGCAAATGAACAATTTCAGTACCCGGTGAGAGGAAAAAAATATGGATCATTAATACTTAAGTAACTAAAATGTTCAAAGTAATAATGTTGTTGCAGAATTGCTGTTCTCTGGAGTTTTTTTAAAATCAAAGTGCTACTGTTTTTCCTAATTTATTTTCGTGAAGATAAGTTTTAATGATACAAGAGTTATCACGTTATTTGTTATCTGGAAATTCCATCCTTTTACTTTCAAATTTCTGAGGAAGAATTTGATGCAACTTTCTTTCTAGAGGATCCAGTGTTCTCAACTTGTAATTCTTAAAGAATTCTTACAGAGGGTAACAGATGACTCTCAATTCTCTGGTATACCTTTAAAATATCAGCTAACAAATGGAAAGGTTCTAAATCTTGAAAAGGGTACGTGTTTACACTGGTCTATACATTTGTTGAAATTCGTTGAACTGTACACTCAAGATGTATCCATTTCACTGTAGGTAAATTATACCTCAATTTTAAAAATTAAAGGAGTTACATTTTTATGTATTATGTACTAAATTGGAAACCTCACAATGATTCACTGACAATTTTTTTAAGTTTGCAAAATAGTATATACAATATGACTTCATTTTTGTAACAAAAAGCTATGCTATATATACAAATATTTGTATAGATGCATATTATTATAACCACTGGAAAAATGTGGAATGAGAAACATTAAACTTTTAATTTAAAAGGTAAGAAAGAGAGAGGAGAGAGAGAGTTTTACTATTTAATTTACTTTCTCCTGAAAGATGCTGCAGTTGCATGTGTGGTTTCTACTTTCTTGTTTCTGTTTTCTGCATTATGATATTATAAAAAATAAAAATTGCAAATTTTGTACTATTATTCAGAAATACATAATTTTGGTGAGAATAGATTCTGAATGTACTATAAGAATACACCTTGAATATTGAATAGTCTCGCTATTGTGGAACATATATTTTAAAAAGAAATAATTATCAAATTCTGTGTCACAGATAACCTAAGCAGAAATTAGGGCTAAAACATGTTAAAGTGTTATTTTAATTAAAAATCATTTAAAATATGAAAACATGACAAATGGAGAAACTAGTAAAATAGTTTTTTGTTTATAAATGTCATAAAAAGTGTTAGATCTACAGACACTGGGTTCTTAGAAGCTTAATTGTTGAAAATTTAGGCATAAAATATAGGTCAACATAAATAACCGAAAAATAAATTTCTCCAAAATATCTGCATTCTAATCAGAGGATAGGATTATTAGAGAGAGAGATTCTGGTCTTTCAGAAGCTTATAAAAAGAACACTTGTGAAGCCCCTTATACATACAAAGCATATCCAATTATATGAACATTTGAAAAAGAAGAACATCTCTTACCTTTATCATAGAGACATTTATTTCCAAGTTGGCAATACAGTTTTATAGATCATACTATACTACTAGTCTTCTTTTTTAAAACCACGAAATATGTCATTTTGTAAACTACAAGTAACAGTTATGCTTCCTGAGCATCTGTTTCACCTCCCAATGATGCAAACGGGTATTTAGGGGAGGGGAAACACAATGAATATATTTATTCTCCAAATTGCCTACAAATATTATTAAACAAAATTTTAAAAATTTTCTTTGAATGTCAGAATTTAAATCCTATGAAGAGGCAAATAGTTTTCTCCAAAATTCAGCAATGCCCTTTCGGCAGACCCCCAGCACTGTCTTTATCCAGGACTTTGTCATTCTTCTGTGTTTGTACTGCAGCAACTTACTTCCTACTTGTTTCCTTGTCCCTATTTTCCACGCATTCGTCCACTTTACGCTCTAAACTGTTGCCGGATTATATTCCAAATTAAGCAAATTCTGTTAGTCTCTCATGTTCCCAGAGGGAATTGGTATATTTTTCTGCAGAAAACTTAAGGTGTCTAGCCACAGAGATAAATAGTTACAGCCAGAGCCTCAAAGAGTTGACAATCCAGAGGCAGTACAGTCATGTAAACACATAATCACACCAGTGTGGTAAATATAAAAAAGAGATATGCACTATGTGCAATACTGTTACCAAAAGGGGTGATTAACTCTGCATCAGTAGATCATGAAGGATCTCACAAAGAAGTAAACATTTGATCTAGTTCTTGAAGACTGACTAGCAGTTAGCAGAGTTTCCAGGTGTAGGTATGATGAGAAATTTCCTTTGGAAATCTCTGAAGGCAATAGGAAGCCTGAAGAGTTTAATCTTGGTTGAATGTGTGGTTTATGAAGATCAGTGGTAATGTACATGAAGAATTGCCTAGGCAGGGCAAGAGGTTTGGAGGGTCGAGAAGGAGGGTGGGCCAGTTAGTAGACTGAATTACTAGTTCAAGCAAGAGATGGTCAGGATCAGAGCTACCATTGTGGCTGCAGGAAAGAAGAGGAAAGTTTAAATGGATGAGCTATGATGGAGAATCAGTGGCATTTAATGTATAACTGTACATGATGAGTTAGTGTGTGAAGTCAGATCACATGAAAACCACATTTCTAGCTTGCAGGACTGGGCTAATGCTGGTGCCATTTATATAAAATTCAGATTTGGGGGAAAGATCATGAGCTCCAACTGGGGTTGTGGAGGGTGAAATTACTGGTTAAAGTTCTAAATAGAGAACTCAAGTAGGAGGTGCTGATAGGTGGCAGGAGATTTTCAGGGGCATGTAGACTAAAATGAGAAGAGAATCAACAATAGAACCCTTGACAACACTATCATCTTAGCAGAAGAATGAGAAAAGAAACAGTAAAAGGCTCTGAAAAGGAGAGACTAGATTGAAGCAAAACAAGAAATCAGTGCAGTGACAGGCATACAAGCCACAGAAATACAGAGTTTCAAAGAAGCGACATGGGGAGGCCCCTTTAGCAAGCAGAGAGAGGCTGGATTCTTTATTCTTTGTATGTAGGGCACAGACTCATCTGTTATAGTGTTTTCATGTTTTAAGATTAACCAAGGTTACCACTAGTTCTACCCTTGTTTTTTCATTTTATCCCTAGTTAGTATTGCTAGACAATAGCCATAAGGTTGAGAGAAATTAGTAAACACCTGAAGACTTTTAGTTTTTCCACCCAAAGATTTGGATATTACTAAATATTTATCTTATTTTATTTTATTTTGAAAAAAATGACTTACCCAGAAGATGCATACAAACATACTAATACATGCATACTCAATACTCAATATACTTTTCTTCTCAAGTTTTGACATTAATTAATTTTGGTAATTCCTGACCTTAATGGACAAAAAAAGGCTATAGAATACGTAAAATTGTCTTCAGAGCTAATTTTCTGATGATCTCAATTACTGAGTATATTGTTTTAGAGTAAAAGAGACTTTTTAATTTTTAATTTAAGTACACAATTGAGAGTTATTTACTTTTTATATTTTTCATGTTACTATGGCATGCATTTTTTTCCTAGCAAAATTGAACATTTTTATTAGGATAATTTAATGTAAACTTTAACAAATTTGTCTGGAAACCTACTATGGGGTTTATGTCAGTACAGAATATGTTTGATCCATACATAGCTGAGTCTGTCTCAAGATGAGATTACATTTCTAGTTATCTTTCTTTGAATATTTTTTATAATGTTTGAAAATCACTGATTTTATTTACATTGATTTAAAACACCAAAAAAGTAACTTGTAGTTAGGAGTAATAACAGAATCAAAAGAGAAGATGAGAATTTTAGAATTACATACATACATTTGCCATTAGTAGACAAAAGGCGATAATAAGTTTCAGGCCTGGAAATCCAATAAAGAAGTTGAACAATGAGAGGCTGAGGCAGGAGAATGGCATAAACCTGGGAGGCAGAGCTTGCAGTGAGCTGAGAACCGGCCACTGCACTCCAGCCTGGGCAACAGAGCAAGACTCTGTCTCAAAAAAAAAAAAAAAAAGAAAAAAAAAAAGAAGTTGAACAAACTGCTACATTTGAGAAAATAACTGTAGAAAATGTCCTTCCTGTTAAAAGATAAAATGGCCCCTCTTGAAATCTGCCTTTTCTTGAACCAGAAGAGAAAACTAAACAAAGAAGAGTTTATGATTAAAGGAGAGATACAATATTAAAACACAGGGAGTGATGTCTAGCCCTAGTTAAAATATTTATATCCACCTTATTTAACTTGTTCTGGCTGCTTTGTTACCACTGCTTCTCCGCTTCTGTGTCTTTTATGTGAAGCTGGGCTCTCCCTCAAGTGATGTGAGGGGCTCTAAAAAATGCCTGCCCATAATGTCTTTCTTCTTGCTCTGCTATATTACCACAAATCTTAGTAATTGCAATGGTGTGTTTTTAAATAAACAAAATTTTAGCTAGAAAGGGAAAGAAGTATTTCAATCTTTAGCCTCCATTAATATAGGCATTAGAATTAATTTATGTAATTTTCTAATATCTAAACAAACAGAAAGAGAACACTGAGAATAAAGGAAACAGAATAGGTAAATATTGGTGTTGTAATGGGAATGGGCGGGGATTCTAACTTCAGGAATTATGTAGGGAACTCCAAAGAATTATGAACAACCAGAAGCAGCAAGGTGAGGAAGAGTGGTATAGCAAAAGGAATGTGTATCCAGGAGCAGGAGGCCTGGAGTTCTAGTCCTGACTGCTCTTAATGGCAAATCTCTCTGAAATGATTTGATTCATTATCAAAAGAAAAATCTTAAACCAGATTACAATTTTTAAAAGTCTTTCAAAGTCTGAAATTCTGAAACATATTGATTTCTTAACTTTTAATGTTGCACCATTTCTAATATTTGATTGTACTCAAGCAGGAATGGGCTGAGGGATTGACGAAGTGGCAAAGTCAGAGAGGGAAGCAAGCATCGTCATCCACAGTAATTCCACAAGCAGGTTTGGCAGCTCCTTTCGGATAACACGTCTGCCGTTGATACTACCTTGGTGATCTGCTTAAGAGTTCAAGTTTCCCCCAAGCTAGTTGTACTTGCGTTTTCTGTGGTGTCTTCCACGGGCAGAAACTAATGTTATTGGTAATTCTTATTGCAAGTATTGAATTGCTGGCCACGAAGGTAATTCTGGGTAGATTTGCCAGAATCTACTATGCCTCACATCATCCAGGAGAACTGGATGATTATTATAGACTGAACTTAAAAGTATGCCTTATGAAAATGATAATATTCAAACTTAAGATAGAATGCCTGTTGATAGACGAACCTGTTAACTGCAGTTTCTTATAGTCCAGGACATAAGAGATTGCACTGTGATTTGTAAATTGCATTTGCACTGTGTATGGTGGTTACCTTTGATAGCTTTCTAATTTGGGGAAAGTAATTTGACCTCTTTAGGCCTCACTTGCCTAAGTTCACACAGTTCTTGTAAAGTAAGCATGGATAGTGACTGGCATATCAAAAGTTCTCAGCAACTATTAACTGCTATGAATTTATTACTACAAACATTCTATTGGAAGGAAATAAAATAGAAGTCTTCATTCCACATTTGTAAACTAAAATTGTACTAAAACACTTATCAAATATTAATAAATGTCTTTCATTGTTTTAAGTACCAATAATTTGACTTTCCTTGTAAAACTCTTTTTAATTTTTAATTTTAAATGCCATGTAATACACTTGTTCTCCCTTTGAACTGAGATTTATCAGTGTAAACAAGACACACAATTCAATTCATTAAATTAAAGAGGATATTTGTTCCAGGCTGAAAAATTAAGTGGTTTACTACACATAAAAATAAAATTTCCTTGAAAGGAAAAACACAGGTTCCTGCCTAAGTGAGAAAAAATGTATTGTCTACCATCATACATTACATTCAAAGTCTCAGACTCAGTGGAAAGAGAAAAGGTTACAAGTAAATTGGTCAGCTAAGCAGTTCTTTAGGCATAATTTGACCAGTTGGTTTCTTAGTAAACCTGACTTTCAGCCACAGGTGTCTTTTGTAATGCTAATGTAAGAAACACACTTGTATTGTCTTTTTCAGTTCAGTAGAGTTGGTTGGTAGGATGAAAGTGTGCATAGGAACACTTTTACACTGTTGGTGGGATTGTAAACTAGTTCAGCCATTATGGAAAACAGTATGGCGATTCCTCAAGCATCTAGAACTAGATGTACCATACGACCCAGCCATCCCATTACTGGGGATATACCCAAAGGATTATAAATCATGCTGCTATAAAGACATGCACACGTGATGTTCATTAAGTGCACTATTCACAATAGCAAAGACTTGAATCAAACTCCAAATGTCCATCAGTGACAGACTGGATTAAGAAAAATGTAGCAATATATACACCATGGAATATTATGCAGCCATAAAAGGATGAGTTTGTGTCCTTTGTAGGGACATGGATGCAGCTGGAAACCATCATTCTTAGCAAAACCATCACAAGAACAGAAAAACCAAACACCGCATGTTCTCACTCATAGGTGGGAACTGAACAATGAGATCACTTGGACTTGGGAAGGGGACATCACACACCGGGGCCTATCATGGGGAGTGGGGGAGGGGAGGGATCACTGGGAGTTATACCTGATGTAAAATGATGAGCTGTTGGGTGCTGACGAGCTGATGGGTGCAGCATTAAAGCAACATGGCACAAGTATACACATGTACAAACCTGCACATTATGCACATGTACCCTAGAACTTAAAGTATAATAATAATAATAATTTAAAAAAAAAAAAAAAAAAACAAAAAAGAAAGTGTGCCTACCTTAGTGCACAGAAAGTTCAGCAAACTTTATTAGTGAGTCAACCTTTACTCAACAAGCCCTGTGCCAAACAGGGCTAGTATTCTAGGTAATAGAGTTCAGTGGAGAATAAAACACTCAAGGATCTCTGTCTGCATGTGGAGGCATAAATAGATAGGTAGATAGACTTGATAGATAGATGATGGACAGATGAAAAAAAAGTAAATAGCTACCTGACAGAAAGAAACCCACCAAATTCTCATAAGTTGTATGTACAACGTTAAAATACATCAGTGTGCTAGAAAGTGACTGGGTAATTATTTTCGACTGGGTTGTCAGGGAGGGCTTTTCTGAAGAGGTGTCATTTAAAATGAAGTCTTAGTGGGAGGAAGATACCAGCTACGTGAAGGTTATGGAAGAGTGTTCTAGAAGGAAAGAAGAGCTGGTATAAAGATGCTAGGGGAAGAGTTTGTTTCAGATGGTCAAGGAACAGAAAGAAAATCAATGTGAGTAAACCATAGTGCATGATGAAGAGATTGGAATGAGACAAGTTCAGCAAGGTAAAGCAGGGGCAAGATTATGAAGTCAAGGTAAGGAGTTTGGGTTTTAGTCAATGCCCTACTGAAAGATATTGGAAATGTTAAACACAAGAGTGAGGTGATCCAATTTATGTTTAACAAACAAACAAAACTCTGGCTTCTTGTAGGAACTGAATTGTAAAAAGACTAGGCTGAAAGCATGGAGGCCACTGAGGGAACTGGGGCAATGTATGGCTAGTTGTTGGTCATATCTATGACCTCTTTTTCTTTGGCATACAGTCAGATTGCCTTTTCCAGCCTTCCTTAAAGTTAGATGTGATCATATGATAGATTTCTCCTCAATGTAATATGAGTGGAAGCTATGACTGCTACTTCCAACTCTTAACCATAAAGCTTTCCACATACAACCATCCATGTTCTTTCCCTCTCTACTGGCTTAACATGAGTACAGGGACCATGGAAGAAGCCACGTATTGAAAATGGTGACACCATGTGATGGAAAGAGCTTAGGTCCAAAATCATTCACTAATCAGGAACTCACAACTAAGACTTCTTATGAGTGAGAAGCAAACTGATTAGGTAATGACTGGATTGAGGATTTTACCTCTTACAGTGTTTAGCCTTACCTTAACTAAAATAGGTATTGATGCAGTAAAATAAGTGATTTAGATGGTGGCTGTTATGATGAAGGAAAGGTGATGAATAGATAACATATACAGGAGATAAAATAAAAAAAATCTTGATTGAAAATTGCAGAAAAGTGGTAAGGAAGAAGGTAGGAAGGACCCCTAAGTTGCTCGTTTGTGAGCTGTGTAAAAAAGGTTGTCATTTACAATGTTAGATATCAGAGAAAGAAATGTAATGAATTCATTATTACACCTGTTGATTTTGAGGTCTCGAAGTACCCTCCAAGAGCAGCTTTCTAGCATCATATTTGAGTCTGGAAATAAGGAAAACATTCTTTGCTTAAGTTAGCATTAATTGGGCTCATACTATGGCATTATGCTAAGCACTTCACATATATTACTTCATTTAATTTTCTCTACAAATCAAGTAAAGCAAACTATTCGTTTTCCAACTTTACGGATCAAAACACTAAGACTTACAGAGGATAAATAGCTTGCCCATATTAAAGTTTCATGGTAAGTATTGCAGTTGAATCTATACCTTTCCACTGATTTATAATAGTATTTGTTTGATTTATCATTAATGGGTCTGCAAATCTGCTCTTTCTCTGATGAACTCAGCTAAGATCAGCTGGGCCTGGCTCCAGGCTGCAGGTTAGACTCAAGTCTGCTCCACATATTTCCTCACTGTCGTCATCCACCTACTACTTGGGATATGTTCTTACTATGGTGGGTCACAGAAGCCTGAGATGCCAAGCCAACCTGCTGCATTTAATGCTGACACTTGTTTCAAGATGCTGACTTTCCATTGGCCAAAGTAACTCATACTGTCAAAATCAACATCTACATGGGAAACGGTTAGGAAAAGAAGGTTATACTCTACTCACTGAGTTTTTTCTCAATTTCCCTTCCTTCCCTCCCTCTACTAAGTGTCCTTAGGCATAAGGTGACCAGATCATTTCTTAGTAAATCTGACTTTTGGCCACTTGCTTCCTTTCCTCTGCTAAGTCCTTTTGATTAAATTAGTGGTTAGCAAATTTGGTACAAATAAGGGTTGGTTCATGCATTTTAAGTGTCCTCAGCAGAGGGAGGGAAGAAAGGGAAATTGAGGGAAAAAAACAACTTTATTGCTCAAACAAAAATAAGATGATGCCAGAGAAAACAAAAAAGGAAAACACTCTAAAGAGTGTCCAGAAGTGAAAGATGCTGCAGAGCTTTGAGAAACATAAAAACCAAGGTGTATCCTTAGATATAGCTATGGAGAAGTCAGGATGGCAGAAGCAAGAGTGGCTGCAGTGCCACCTTGAGGGGTGGAAGGCAGGCACTGGGGAGGGAATCAGAAGTGGCAAAACGATTATCTGCGTGCAAGTTTGCTATGAAGAGAAAGTACAAGAGTATAAGAATGCTGGCTTGAGGAAAGTGAAGATAGCTAAGCTAACTCGTGCAGTGGTTAAGACTGCATGGCTAACTATCTAAGAAACTACCCACTAATTGTGTGACCTTAGGCAAGTTACTTAATCTCACGGTGTCTCAGATTCCTCATCATAAAATGAAGATAAATGTAAATTACTTCACAAAATCAATGTGAGATGAAAGAAATTATTATATGTAAAGTGCTTATGTTAGTTATTATTGTTTTATTTCCAGAATGGGAAAATATTCAACATGATCCTATATTGATGACAAAAGGATTGTATAAAGAAAAGATTAAAAATTTAGGGGGATTTTATATTATGTCCTTATTATTAAAAAAATTACCACCCACCTATATTTTCTGTAGACTTAGGTAAATGGGAGAAATCTGATTATTTTCTTCTGAATCATTTAAGCCAACATGCCCCCTTTAAGCAGGATAAATTTGTTGTGTGTCTGATAATTAATGATATTATATAAAATTTCAATTTATACTCATTTCCATCCAAAATATATTTATATGCATTTTAGCAAAGATAGTGAAAATAACAAATTAGCCAATGCTTCTCCAAATTTGTGAGTTTGCTCAATTTAATTTTATGTCCCAATTTTATATTTTAATTATCAGTCATCTTATTAAAATCTTGGTGATATATCAGTCAGTAAAAATCCTCTAATGCAGCTATTTATTTATAAGTATAAATGTTATTTTGCATTTAAGATTTGATTAGCCAAGAAGTAAGCTAAGTCAATTTAACAAAAACTGCTTTTATCTGACAATTTCTTAAAATCTTTCATGTATTGTAAGACACAGACTCCTCCAACTAGAATTTAAAATCATGGACAATGAAGCCTCAGGTTATATCCTTCTGTTCTTTCATATATGCCATTTCCGTTCCTTAGTGCCACTTATTCTCTCAAACTGATTCTTGGCAATAGGCCAGGTACGGGCTGCCTGGTCACTAGCCACTTGAAAGCTGGGACCTAATATGGCTGTACCCCAGAGAAAAAGAAGGTATGTACTTGATTGTTATAACTTTTACTGTTAAAAAACCACCTCCTAGAAATCCTAAGTGGCAATAGGCTTCATGTGTCATCAAAGTTTTTCACTATCCATAGAAAAAGATGTTAAAATGAGGTTTGATAATGGATAATCTTTTACAAGCCATGACGCTTTTCAGAATCCTAGCTAACCACTAATTTAATCAAAAGCATCCTCCTTTGTACTTTCACTTCATAATCTTTACATCTTTGTCAAAATGTGTCAAGTTGTAGTGATGGTTCTTTGTCTTTTGTTTTCAGATAGGGACCCCAGTTCCTAAGCATGATTAATTTCCTTCTGGGTGAATGTATCTTTTGTTTCCTTCTAGGAAAACTTCAGGTTGTATCTTTGTAAAATTCACTATTTAACTCATATTTTTCTGAGCTAAAAGTTGAAAAGATTTTTTTTAAACTCATAACAGCTTCATAAATAAATAATATCAAAAGTCCAGAGCCCTATATTGTTTTGTCATTTTCTCAAATCTAATAGTTTGTGTTATATAGCACTTAATGAAGGCTGCCACTGAGTCATAAAGTGTGTGTGTGTGTTTGTGTATGTGTGTGTAACTCAGGTACCCTTTACACCAAAATCATGTTCTCATATTGATAAGGTAGACTATTCAAAGAGATATACCAGTTTAAGCAATTTGTTTTATTATTTTGGGAAAGATTTGGTAGTCAAAACATTGCATCAGAATCACTCAATCATAACCTGTAAGTGACCATTTACTACTGTGTGTAAAACTTACCTGACCACACATATGTGGACACTCAACAAGTGTCCAGTGATTTTACTTTGCCATTACATTTCCTAGTTCCTAGGAACGATTACATTGAGTTGACGGTTTATACTTTAAGGATTTGAAAGAATTTCTTTCCTATTGCTTATTAATATTGATTAATACTTAAGGTATTTACTAAATGTACTACCCATAATCTTAGTGTTATTTCCATCTTTATATAGATGGAAATAGCATGGATTCTGAGAAAGTTCTACTTTTTAAAGACATGCCTCTTCTATGATTCAACAGTACAGCTATGCACAGGTTCTTTAAAATTTTAAGGCTCAGTGTCCACATTTTCCAATTGAGACTATTTCATGAGGGCTTTTGTGAAGATTAAGTAAGTTTTAATAGTTTATTGAATAAATTGGGCTCCAATTATAATTAAGGACTAAAAGATTTATTAAGACACAAAACATGCATATAGACTATATATTTATATATCAAGTCAATCATTTATAAATTGCAGAAAAATAAACAAATTAAATTATTGGTGTATGTAGGAAAATAATGCCAAGTTTTGGAAATATATATAGATACACACACATAACTAGCACGTATCTCCAATATTAGGATATGAAATATGATATGGATGTCTTCTTACATATAAATATTGGGATGTTTGAGTCTGTTGCATGCAATAGAGCTGAGAGTTGAAATTTGGTGAGAATGTATGCTTTGGTGCTGAGGTTTTCATAATCTTGAGTTAAGTAACAATGACACCTATAAACTTAATTAATTCAAAAGGATGAATTTTATTCACATAGAAAGTTTTTCTTAGGGAAGGTATTTGATAGCTAAAATTACGGCAGGACATCAGAGGATCCAGGTCACTTATTTGAAAATCACATGTATATAAGGAGGCTACAGTGATTTTTCCTGACAGTGATCATCTCTTCTTGGAGCAGAGAGATAGCCAAGACCTACTTGAGCATGGATAGTGGAGAGAGGAAAGAGCTCAAGAGTGACAAAGTAGTGAGGATAAGCGAGTGGAATAGTAGTAGAAGAATAAGGTTATGGTTAAATATCTTCTGTGAGAGTTAGAGGTGAGTGAGTTGAGAAACCAGAGTTAACTAGATGGGCCTACTCCCATATCAAGATTAAACTGTCATCATCCTGTCTGTTAAAATAACATCATTGAGGGTAACATTGTTCCAGATGACAGAAAGGCACAGGTATTGAGTGAATGATTTGGGTGGTCAATAATAAGTGTACAAAATGGTATCAATAATATATTTGTTTCTTTTATCATTTTAGTCTCAGGTTTATTTTTTTAAAATTTCTTAACTATATTTAATATTAAACTCTAAGACATTTAGTATTGGAAGCAAAATTGACCATTTGCTTGTTCACAGCATTAAAAAATATTTTCCCTTCCAGTATTCACTTGCTAAATCAGAGTAAGTGTAAAACAATCTAAGCAGCCATTGAGAAGGGTAATTTTAAAAAAATGAAATTTTCACAAACTGATTTCTTTGGACACACTGATATTTGTCACACTCCACTGACTGTAAGAGTATGTGGCGAATATGGTGTACATAGATTATGCATGGTTATTTTTTTGTTCTCAGCAGCAGTAGGAGGAACATCTTTTCAACAGCTGGCTCTTTCACGAAGCAGTTGATTACTGGAGTTTGGATTGAGTTTTCTGGTATAGTTAGTTAGCATTCAGATGGGTTTCTTGAGATTACTTAGCTATTTTACTGGCAGCATTTTAAAGTTGCATGACCATTTGTTCCACAGGCTTGTTTTAAGTAGTTTCTTTGAAAAGCAAGGTTCTTTTAGACATCACTAAGACAAAGCACTCATTATAACATTCTTTAGCATTTTTTTCCATTGGACATTTCAAAAGAAAATTGTAGTAGAAAACCAGCATCTGTGTTATACAACTTGACAGAATATCACACCTTCAAAGGAAAATGAAGTAACTGATGAAAACACAAAATTAATGCTAAAATTAAAATATGAAAATGACTCATGCATTTTAGAATGCACAGACTCCCTTAAGTTTCTAGATCAAACTTGATTCTCCCTACTATCTAAATGGACTTTCTGTTACAATTCTTTATTTTTTATTTCCTCAGTTATTCTTTCTGCCCCAGAAAAAACACAGAGATTATCTTCTATCTGTGAAAAACATCTCTATAACTTTTCCAATACCAAATAGGTAATGTCCATTTGCACCAGCCCTGTAACTTTCTTGTTTTTTTCATTGTTAGTTTGTGCAGTTATTTAAGTACATCGTTAAAAAGAAGTTTTTACCTTTTTGCCACCTTATTAATATCATTTTGGCAATTTAGTCAGGCAGCAAGAAAATAAAATTCTTACTTTTGAATAAGATGATGGATGGTCATATGTATTGATTTTCCTTCCAACTTGAAACCCCCTAAAATTGAAAATAAAAATTTATAAACCCACGAAATCAAAGAGAAAAAAAGTGAAGGCATTAGAGAATAGGATATTTTAGCAAATTTTTGAAAAATGTAAACAGAAGAAATAGTGGAAGAAATAGTGGTAACTGGCAGAGCAGAATCACTAAGCATAGGACTCCCCCAACAGAAGAAATGAAGAAAAGCTTTTAAATTTTGAGAGAAAATTCTTTTCAATCTAGAATATTCTGTCAGACTATCAATCAAGTGGGAAGAAAGAACAAAACTTTTAGCATTCAGAAACTCAATGATTTATGTCACATACACACTTTCTTGGAAACTACTGGAGAATGTGCAAAACAGAAGAGAATTCAGAAGTGAGGTCATAGAATCCAGAAACAGGGGATCCTTCAGGGAATGTGGTAGAGGGCGGCCTCAAGATGACAGCTTTGTAAGATCTGGAGAGCAATTGATCTGAATGTGAGCCAGAGATAGAGGTCCAAGATAGGTTTCCAGCATAAAAGAGGAAGTGCTGATTGATATTTGGAAGACGTAAATGGGGCTTAGGGGGAAAATATGGATAGACATTCAGAACATAATGTTAGTAAAAAATGCAGTAATTCATTACTTTGCATAACAACAACAACAACAACAACAACAAACCCAGGCATGGAAATGTAATCTTCATACACTATTCAGCTATGTAATGAACATTACATGTCTGATCATAAAAATGTAAACCTTGATTATTAAAAAGTTATGAGTATTATAAAACAGAATTTTTGGTAACTTAGGGTAAGGTAAAATGAGGCAGATATGTAAAAAACACCTAAGTCCTTATTCACCATAACAGGAGGTCAATAGGTAGTATCCAGTATCAATAAACCAAGAGATAGCAGAATAAGCACACCATTTTAAAATGTAGAGTAAAATCCCAGAAAAAAATCAAAGTATTTTTAAAGAGATGTCCCAGTGAGCAGAACATAGGATGGGACTAAGTAAATGAAGAAACTGCTAATTGTTATTTTTATTTTTTTATGTACTTTAAGTTCTAGGGTACATGTGCACAACATGCAGGTTTGTTACATATGTATACAGGTGCCATGTTGGTGTGCTGCACCCATTAGCTTGTCATTTACATTAGGTATATCTCCTAATGCTATCCCTCCCCTCTCCCTCCACCCCACAGCAGGCCCCGGCGTATCATGTTCTCCTTCCTGTGTCCAAGTGTTCTCATTGTTCAATTGCCAACTATGAGTGAGAACATGCGGTGTCTGCTAAGAATGATAGTTTCCAGCTTCATCCATGTCCCTACAAAGGACATGAACTCATCCCTTTTTATGGCTGAATAGTATTCCATGGTGTATATGTGCCACATTTTCTTGATCCAGTCTGTCACTGATGGACATTTGGGTTGGTTCCAAGTCTTTTCTATTGTGAATAGTGCTGCAATAAACATATGTGTGCATGTGTCTTTATAGCAACATGATTTATAATCCTTTGGGTATATACCCAGTAATGGGATGGGAGGGTCAAATGGTATTTCTAGTTCTAGATCCTTGAGGAATCACCACAATGTCTTCCACAATGGTTGAACTAATTTACAGTCCCACCAACAGTGTAAAACTGTTCCTATTGCTCCACATCTCTCCAACACCTGTTGTTTCCTGACTTTTTAATAATCGCCATTCTAACTGGTGTGAGATGGTAATTGTGGTTTTGATTTTCATTTCTCTGATGGCGAGTGATGATGAGCACTTTTTCATGTGTCTGTTGGCTGCATAAATGTCTTCTTTTGAGAAGTGTCTCTTCATATCCTTTGCCCACTTTTCGATGGTTTTTTTTTTTTTTTTTGTAAATTTGTTTGAGTTCTTTGTAGATTTTGGATATTAGCCCTCTGTCAGATGAATAGATTACAAAAATTTTCTCCCATTCTGTAGGTTGCCTGTTCACTCTGATGGTAGTTTATTTTGCTGTGCAGAAGCTCTTTAGTTTAATTAGATCCCATTTTTCAATTTTGACTTTTGTTGCCATTGCTTTTGGTGTTTTAGACATGAAGTCCGTACCCATGCCTATGTCCTGAATGGTATTGCCTACGTTTTCTTCTAGGGATTTTATGGTTTTAGGTCTAATATTTAAGTCTTCATCCATCTTGAGTTAATTTTTGTATAAGGTGTAAGGAAGGGATCCAGTGGTTTAAAGTGGTTTTTTCCAATTCTGTGAAGAAAGTCATTGGTAGCTTGATGGGGATAGCATTGAATCTATAAATTACCTTGAGCAGTATGCCCATTTTCATATTGATTCTTCCTATCCATGCATGGAATGTTCTTCCATTTGTTTGTGTCCTCTTTTATTTTATTGAGCAGCGGTTTGTAGTTCTCCTTGAAGAGGTCCTTCACATCCCTTGTAACTTGGATTCCTAGGTATTTTATTCTCTTTGAAGCAATTGTGAATGGGAGTTCACTCATGATTTGTCTCTCTGTTTGTCTGTTATTGGTGTATAAGAATGCTTGTGATTTTTCACACATTGATTTTGTATCCTGAGACTTTGCTGAAATTGCTTATCAGCTTAAGGAGATTTTGGGCTGAGACGATGGGGTTTTCCAAATATACAATCATGTCATCTGCAAACAGGGACAATTTGACTTCCTCCTTTCCTAATTAAACACCCTTTATTTCTTTCTCCTGCCTGATTGCCCTAGCCAGAACTTCCAACACTATGTTGAATAGGAGTGGTGAGAGAGGGCATCCCTGTCTTGTGCCAGTTTTCAAAGGGAATGCTTTCAGTTTTTGCTCATTCAGTATGATATTGGCTGTGAGTTTGTCATAAATAGCTCTTATTATTTTGAGATACGTCCCATCAATACCGAATTTATTGAGAATTTTTAGCATGAAGGGCTGTTGATTTGTGTCAAAGGCCTTTTCTGCATCTATTGAGATAATCATGTGGTTTTTGTCTTTGGTTCTGTTGATATGCTGGATTACGTGTATTGATTTTCATATGTTGAACCAGCCTTGCATCTCGGGGATGAAGCCCACTTTATCATGATGGATAAACTTTTTGATGTGCTGCTGGATCTGGTTTGCCAGTATTTTATTGAGGATTTTTGCATCGATGTTCATCAGGGATTTTGGTCTAAAATTCTCTTTTTTTGTTGTGTCTCTGCCAGACTTTGGTATCAGGATGATGCTGGCTTCATAAAATGAGTTAGGGAGGATTCTCTCTTTTTCTATTGATTGGAATAGTTTCAGAAGGAATGGTACCAACTCCTCCTTGTACCTCTGGAAGAATTCGGCTGTGATCCGTCTGGTCCTGGACTTTTTTTGGTTAGTAGGCTATTAATTATTGCCTCAATTTCAGAGCCTGTTGTTGGTCTATTCAGGGATTCAACTTCTTCCTGGTTTAGTCTTGGGAGGGTGTATGTGTCCAGAAATTTATCCATTTCTTCTAGATTTTCTAGTTTATTTGTGTAGAGGTGTTTATAGTATTCTCTGATTGTAGTTTGTATTTCTGGGGGATTCGTGGAGATATCCCCTTTATAATTTTTTATTGTGTCTATTTCATTCTTCTCTCTTTTCTTCTTTATTAGTCTTACTAGCAGTCTATGAATTTTGTTGATCTTTTCAAAAAATCAGCTCCTGGATTTATTGATTTTTTGAAGGGTTTTTTGTGTCTCTGTGTCCTTCAGTTCTGCTCTGATCTTAGTTATTTCTTGCCTTTTGCTAGCTTTTGAATGTGTTTGCTCTTGCTTCTCTAGTTCTTTTAATTGTGATGTTAGGGTGTCAATTTTAGATCTTTCCTGCCTTCTCTTGTGGGCATTTAGTGCTATAAATTTCCCTCTACACACTGCTTTAAATGTGTCCCAGAGATTCTGGTATGTTGTGTCTTTGTTCTCATTGGTTTCAAAGAGCATCTTTATTTCTGACTTCATTTCATTAAGTACCCAGTAGTCATTCAGGAGCAGGTTGTTCAGTTTCCATGTAGTTGAGTGATTTTGAGTGAGTTTCTTAATCCTGAGTTCTAGTTTGATTGCACTGTGGTCTGAGAGACAGTTTGTTATGATTTCTGTTCTTTTACATTTGATGAGGAGTGCTTTACTTCCAACTATGTGGTCAATTTTGGAATAAGTGTGATGTGGTGCTGAGAAGAATGTATATTCTGTTGATTTGGGGTGGAGAGTTCTGTAGATGTCTATTAGGTCTGCTTGGTGCAGAGCTGAGTTTAATTCCTGGATATCCGTGTTAACTTTCGGTCTCATTGATCTGCCTAATGTTGACAGTGGGGTGTTAAAGTCTCCCATTATTATTGTGTGGGAGTCTAAGTCTCTTTGTAAGTCTCTAAGGACTTGCTTTATGAATGTGGCTGCCTCTGTATTGGGTGCATATATGTTTAGGATAGTTAGCTCTTCTTGTTGAATTGATCCCTTTACCATTATGTAAGGCCTTTTTTGTCGCTTTTGATCTTTGTTGGTTTAAAGTCTGTTTTATCAGAGACTAGGATTGCAACCCCTGCCTTTTTTTGTTTTCCATTTGGTTGGTAGATCTTCCTCCATCCCTTTATTTTGAGCCTACGTGTGTCTCTGAACGTAAGATGGGTCTCCTGAATACAGCATACTGATGGGTCTTGACTCTTTATCCAATTTGCCAGTCTGTGTCTTTTAATTGGAGCATTTAGTCCATTTACATTTAAGGTTAACATTGTTATGTGTGAATTTGATCCTGTCATTATGATGTTAGCTGGTTATTTTGCTCATTAGTTGATGCAGTTTCTTCCTAGCATTAATGGTCTTTACATTTTGGCATGTTTTTGCAATGGCTGGTACTGGTTGTTCCTTTCCATGTTTAGTTCTTCCTTCAGGAGCTCTTGTAGGGCAAGCCTGGTGGTGACAAAATCTCTCAGCATTTGCTTGCCTGTAAAAAAATTTATTTCTCCTTCACTTTTGAAACTTAGTTTGGCTGGATATGAAATTCTGGGTTGGAAATTCTTTTCTTTAAGAGTGTTGAATATTGGCTCCCACTCTCTTCTGGCTTGTAGAGTTTCTGCTGAGAGATCCGCTGTTAGTCTGATGGACTTCCCTTTGTGGATAACCTGACCTTTCTCTCTGGCTGCCCTTAACATTTTTTCCTTCATTTCAACTTTGGTGAATATGACAATTATGTGTCTTGGAATTGCTCTTCTCGAGGAATATCTTTGTGGCATTCTCTGTATTTCCTGAATTTGAATGTTGGCCTACCTTGCTAGGTTGGGTAAGTTCTCCTGGATAATATCCTGCAGAGTGTTTTCCAACTTGGTTCCATTCTCACTGTCTCTTTCAGGTACACCAATCAGACATAGATTTGGTCTTTTCACATAATCCCATATTTCGTGGAGGCTTTGTTCATTTCTTTTTACTCTTTTTTCTTTAAAGTTCTCTTCTTGCTTCATTTCATTAATTTGATCTTCAATCACTGATACCCTTTCTTCCAGTTGATCAAATCGGTTACTGAAGCTTGTGCATTCATCGTGTAGTTCTCATGCCATGGTTTTCAGCTCCATCCGGTCATTTAAGGACTTCTGTACACTGGTTATTCTAGTTAGCCATTCGTCTAATCTTTTTTCATGGATTTTAGCTTCTTTGTGATCCTCCTTTAGCTTGGAGAAGTTTGATCATCTGAAGCCTTCTTCTCTCAACTTGTCAAAATCATCTCCATCCAGCTTTGTACCATTGCTGGCAAGGAGCTGCATTCCTTTGGAGAGGGAGAGGCACTCTGATTTTTAGAATTTTCAGCTTTTCTGCTCTGTTTATTTCCCCAACTTTGTAGTTTTATCTACCTTTGGTCTTTGATGATGGTGACCTACAGATGGGGTTTTGGTGTGGATGTTCTTTCTGTTTGTTAGTTTTCCTTCTAACAGTCAGGACCCTCTGCTGCAGGTCTATTGGAGTTTGCTGGAGGTCCACGCCAGACCCTGTTTGCCTGGGTATCAACAGCAGAGGCTGCAGACCAGCAAGTATTGCTGAACAGCAAATGTTGCTGCCTGATCATTCCTCTGGAAGCTTCATCTCAGAGGGCCACGTGAGGTGTCAGTCTGCCCCTACTGGGGGGTGCCTCACAGTTAGGCTACTAGGGGGTCAGGGACCCACTTGAGGAGGCAGTCTGTTGGTTCTCAGATCTCAAACTCCATGCTGGGAGAACCACTACTCTCTTCAAAGCTGTCAGACAGGGACATTTAAATCTGCAGAGCTTTCTGCTGCCTTTTGTTTGGCTATGCCCTGCCCCCAGAGGTGAAGTCTTCAGAGGCAGGCAGGCCTCCTTGAGCTGCGGTGGGCTCCACCTGGTTCGAGCTTCCCAGCAGCTTTGTTTACCTACTCAAGCCTCAGCAATGGCGGGCACCCCTCTCCCAGCCTCACTGCTGCCTTGCAGTTTGATCTCAGACTGCTTTGCTAGCAATGAAGACGGCTCCATGGGTGTGGGACCCTCTGAGCCAGGCACAGGATATAATCTCCTGGAGTGCCGTTTGCTAAGACCCTTGGAAAAGTGCGGTATTAGGGTGAGAGTGACCCGATTTTCCAGGTGCTGTGTGTCATGGCTTCCCTTGGCTAGGAAAGGGAATTCCCTGACCCCTCATGCTTCCTGGGTGAGGCGATGCCTCGCCCTGCTTTGGCTCTCACTCGGTGGGCTGCACCCACTGTCCTGCACCCACCGTCCAATATGCCCCAGTGAGATGAACCTGGTACCTCAGTTGGAAATGCAGAAATCACCCATCTTCTGCGTCGCTTATGCTGGGAGCTGTAGACTGGAGATGTTCCTAGTTGGACATCTTGGAACCCAGATATTGCTAAACTGCTAATTTTTATAAAAAGATTTCAGAGATAGGTAGCGAGAAAGAGAAATTAAATATATTTAATTTCATTTTAAAACTATATGTATTTGTAAATTAAATATGCCTGTTTATTTTTTTCCATAATTTACTCCAATAAAGTTGTTTTAAAAGTGAAGTTCAGAGGATGAGAAAGACAAAAGAAAACCTTAAAATTTAGACTTACAAAGATATTTTCCTTAAGATATGTAGACCCTATACCATTGAAGCCCTAAAGCCTATGGGATAGGTATTCAGGGTTGATATTCTTTGAAGTGTATTGACTGTGGAAAGAAAAAGAAAGTAGTATTTAAAAAATCTGGTCAATGAATATATATTCTACAAGGAAGGTTACTCTTACCAGTAATCAAAGCCATTCTGTTTTGATGGTCATTGGCTCCCCAGGGAACAAATCCTAAAGAAGACTGATGGGACTCCTCTATTTTCTATGGTGCTGGCATGCTTTGGGAGTTTCTGTACATTACAATAATTTAGGTTGTGCTTGCCTAAGAATTACAGAGTGACATTTTTTCTCCTACTACAGACTGTTGTTGAAAATCTGCTCATCTTCCAACTCTTGACAGTGAACATTCATTGCTTACATAAGATTAAAAACTAAACTAAAAAAATGATAATTTACTTTTTAAGAATCCTGTCTCTATGTCCTATTTTCATTATACCTTGGTTATTGTTTTGGTTTAGGATTTTGGTTATTGTTTAAAAGAACATAATTTATAAGAGTCTATTAGGAACTATAAATGTCTCTGTCATTTACCAACTTAAGGTATCTGAGTTGTAAAGAAATGAACTTAAACCTTGGAATTTAAACTTTAAGCTTTTACATTAATGCTTCTCTTCCTAATACTCTGTACAAATCTGTATAAACTATGTTTGGCTTACTTTAAAAAGTTAAAAATTTTAAAAAGAACTTCACATATTCTTGTTTCAGTCAATTCTACCAGATTATTCTTCCCCTCCAAATTAATCATTGCTGAGTTACTATAGAGAACAGAGTTGAACTTACTAGGGTGAAGGCTCTTTCTGGAATGTCAAACAGGTATTTACTTCTGAGGCCCCTCTTACATTTGGACCAACATGAATTACTGTTTCAGTGAGATTTTTAGTGTTGATAAGTATCTATATAATTTTGAAGTCTAGTCCATAATATATAAATAATCTCTATTTATCTCTATACAGTAGATCAAAACTATGAATGAACTGCTAAACAATCAAAATGACTTATAAACCTCTCATATGATAGAAATGTAAATTTTACTGATGATATTTCTTTGAAGACTCTATTTTAATGCTGAACTTTCTCTGTATCTTAGTCTACCAAAACATAGAATTGAAGTCTTTCATTGTTTATGTTTAAATACTTGCAAAAATAATGTCAAAAGTTTATGCTCCAGCTCGTCTTCTCCTGCAGATTGATGATTGTTTGTGTTATATCCATTTTTTTGTGTGTTTCATCCACTAGAGACTTTGAAATTATAAGACTAAACTCAATTGTGTAAGCTTGTTAAATCATATCCTTAAATGTGATCCTTAAGTGTGAAAATGTGCCCATTTTCAGACCAGTCCTTGTCTTGATGTGAGTTGGAATTTTTGTAGGGACACAGGAAAGGGTTGAGAATTCAAGACTTACTAAGAAATTGTTCTGTTTAATCACTATATTAAATATGTTTTATGAAGAAATTTTGATCTTCCAAGAAGAAGTCATCAAAATCTCTTGGCCAGACCGCATATGGTAAATTTATCTGTCTGGTACTGTGAATTGATTGACATTGAATACACTGTAATGGAGGATGGTACTTGACAGTTATTCAGTGTAACCTCGTCATGGTAGGGACACAGTAGAGTAGGATAAGACCAATTGACATTGTGAGCCATTCTAGGTGAGGAGCTTTCTGACAGTGTTACGTACCACATTGTTTTTTCCACAGGTCAGTTTAATTCCATCTGAAACACCTGCTGAACCTCAGTGCGTCTCAATATAGATGAAACTGCACTTACCTCAGTTGAATGAGAAAAACTTCACTTAAAAATCAGGTGTCTCTCTTGCACCCAGTAGCTCTCTAGCAAGGATCTAGACCACTAAGAATTCCTTGAAGACAACCTAGGACCATTTTTTGTTGTTGTTATTTAGTACATTATTTTATGTTTAAGATCAGAAATTCGTCTTGCTGAGTTACTTGCTTTGTTTGCCTCATGTAGGGGCAGATATGAACTTACAAGAGAAGCCCAACTAGGTGAAGAATTCTGTCATGCCTGTGCAGTGAGACTATGGTGGTCTCCTGGGAAATGCTTGGCTCTTGATCTTTATTTTTAAAAACCAAAAATTCAAATAGATGATGGCATTCCCAAATGAGTTACTTATCGGGGGAACCCGCCCCCAATATTTCAATGTAGGTTCTTTCTATTTTCCCTAAGTGTCGGCTGGTCTGAGAAATAAAGAGAAAGAGTACAAAGAGAGGGATTTTACAGCTGGTCCTCCAGGGGTGACATCACATATCGGTAGGACTGTGATGCCCACCTGACCCAAAAAAAACAGCAAGTTTTGTTAAGGATTTCAAAAGGGGAGGGGGTGTACAAACAGGGAGTAGGTCACAAAAATCACATGCTTCAAAGGCCAAAAAAGGAGAACAAAGACCCCATGCTTCTGAGGAAACGGCCAGGACAAAAGCAAAGATCACAAGGCAAAGGGCAAAATTAGAATTACTCATGAGGGTCTATGTTCCGCTGTGCCTGTATTGTCTTGATAAACATCTTAAATAACAGAAAACAGGGTTCAAGAGAAGAGAACTGATCTGATCTCAAATTTACCAGGGTGGGATTTTTTCCCCACCCTAATAAGCCTGAGGATACTGCCGGAGACCAGGACATATTTCAGTCCTTATCTCAACCGCATAAGACAGACACTCCCAGAGCGGCTGTTTATAGATCTCTCCCCAGGAATGCATTCCTTTTCCAGGGTCTTAATGATTAATATTCCTTGCTAGGAAAAGAATTCAGTGATATCTTCCCTGCTTGCACGTCTATTTATAGACTTTCTGGAAGAAGAAAAATATAGCTCTATTCTGCCCAGCCCCACAGGCAGTTAGACCTTATGGTTGTCTTCCCTTGTTCCCTAAAATCACTGTTATTCTGTTCTTTTTCAAGGTGCACTGATTTCATATTGTTCAAACACACATGTTTTACAATCAATTTGTACAATAGTGGTCCTGAGGTGACATACATCCTCAGCTTATAAAGATAACAGGATTAAGAGATTAAAGTAAGACAGGTGTAAGAAATTATAAGAGTATTATTTGGGAACTGATAAATGTCCATGAAATCTTCACAATTTATGTTCAGAGATTGAAATAAAGACAGGTGTAAGAAATTATAAAAGTATTAATTTGGGAAACTGATATATGTCCATATTAAAATGAAATCTTCACAATTTATGTTCCTCTGTTGCAGCTCCAGCCAGTTCCTCCATTCGGGGTCCCTGACTTCCTGCAACAGTTGCTATTTGGAGCACAGCTTCTAAGACCAATTTTTGTTGATTTTTTTGTCTACATTCTAGGAACTCATGAGAGCCATGTCTTTATTAGTTGTCTTGAAAAAAACCAGAAACAAATAAACAGAGAAAAGAGAGAAAATGGAAACAGGAAGGAAGGATGGGAGAAAGGAAGGAAGGAAGGAGAGAGGAAGAAAATGTTTTTTCTGGTCATTAATTTTATATCTCTTAGACGACTCCTTCCTTTCTAGAGTTAGTAGCATTATTTATTATCCTATATGTTGAAGGCATTGAAATTAATTGTAGCAAAATTTGTAATGCCTTGTTAATACATAATTTTCCAAAGGCAAAAGTATCACTCTCATGCAAATATAAATTGAGCATATGCCAATGTTTCTATTTAAATCATTAATAATGAGGGAATCAGTAAGAAGTTACGATTGAAACTTGAAAGAGCATTTAGAAAGTTAGATATATATAGGCAATGTTTCAATAAAATGATTGGGTTAGAAGAAAATCTAGTTGATGTCTAATGAGATTATGAATTTACAGGGTGTCTATACTGCCAAATAAAAATTATTTTTATTCACACCAGACAAAAATCTGCAAGTTAACAAAACAGTCTTGCTAAACCTTGGCCCTTTAATCAACATCAAATAGTAAAATGAACTAAATGCCTTATTCTACATACCTTTTGGTTGGCTTTGCCTTTATGTGACTGAAACAACATGCCACCTACCTTTCTGCCTTATTTGCAAATCTCAAGAGAAACTTTCTGACACCTTCTGGGTACTGTGTATTGTGGTTCTGGGCCTGCTAGTCTGTGATCTATTGCCTTATCCCTGCCCTGCCTTATCCCTGCCCTAAAGTGCTCTGTAAAATCATAGCTGAATTTTCCAGGTTCCTGTCAGCTGGCTTGTGCTTGGATCTGGCCAATGGCATATAAAGTCAGGATAGGTGAGGAGGAAGGTAAAAGCCAGGGTATTCCTCTACCTCTCTGTCTGCCTTGAGGAAGCCTCTCTTATATTAGTTGTGTCTCCTCTGTGGTTCGAGATTGCTGTGGGCAGTCCCCACTGGTGTTTCTCTTTTCTGCAGGAACTCCCATAGCCACTGGGGTCTGGTGATACTGTCTCGCTCTTTTGACCCTCCAAAAGCTTCCTGCAGTTGCTTATTTGGGGGATTCTCACTATTCCCTAGTTGTTTTCTCATCTCCCATCATCCAAGTAATCAATTGCAAGAATTAAACTAAGTTTTAGATGTTCAGAGTTGTTTTCCTAGTTAGACTTTAACTAATTTATTTAGTAGTGTTTTATTTTTTATTCTTATTGTTAAGCCTTGCTAAGCAACTCAGAAGTTTATAACAGTGATAATGCGTTCTCAAAACTACTTCTGTCAATGTCAATATAATGCTTCAAAGATATAAAGAAAGAATTATTTACAGTGATTCTGAGAGATTATGGCTACAAAAGCTACATTTCTACAGAAGCCAAGGGAAATTCTGTAAAATCAAACATGAGTTTTTTGTCATTCAATTTTAGTTTTGTCTTGAAACTTAGGTATTAATACATACACTAAAGAAGGCAGGGAGGGAAAGAGAGAGAGAGAATCAATCAAATTAGAGTCTAAAATATTTTTATAATACATATAACAACCTTCACAATAAAAGTTATCTTCTCAATCAATTCTTTTGACCTTGATTTGATTGCTTTTTATGCCACAAATTGCATCTCCAAAAAATTGGTCTTTCAAGAGACTTTTCTTATAAATGAACCAATTTTTCTATCACTGAGTATCAAGAGTAACAGAAGGACTTCTCTGCTCTCTGATAGTATCTGCCATGGAAATATTTCTGTTTTTAGATATTTTTATGTTGTATGATCTATTGTAATTGGAAAAATATCATGTTGACTTTTCTTTCTGTGTTTTTTTTCCGTATGCATGTTTGTGTAAAAATCTATTTTTAAAAGTTTTCTTCTCTGCTAGTGCACTTTTGAAGTGTGTTGGTACATGGTACTGCATTAATTAAGAATAAATATCCCAAGCCATTTGATATATTTGTGTCATCCCAAAATTCATAGGTTCAAATTCTAACCCTTCCAAGGTGATAGTAGGAGGTTGGGCCTTTGGGAGGTGATTAGATCATGAGGACAGAGCTCTCGTGAATGGGATTAGTGTCTTCATAAAAGAGGCCCCAGAGAGCTGGTTTGCTCCTTCTACCATGTGAGGTTACAGTGAGAAGACAGCCATCTATGAACTGGGAAGAAAGCCTTCACCAGACATTGAATCTGCCAACACCTAGGTCATGGATTTCTGGCCTCCAGGACTGTGAGAGAGAAATTTCTCTTGTTTATAAGCCACCCAGTATACGGTATTTTGTTATAGCAGCCTAATTGGTCTAATATACCACTTTTAACTATTCCTTTGTTATTTTTGGTGGAACTGGTGCTGAGATTGCTTTGCTCAGCCAATATAGTAATAGGTTTTACTGGTTTTCACCCCCTTAGTACTTCAGGGGCACCCAAATCTCAGAGTTCTTCACCCAGCCAACCTTTTATCTACTCACTTTCATTCTTTCTAAGCCACAATTTAATTTGATTTTTGTAAAAGTACTTAACACACTTTTTTCTTTCCTCTGATTTTGCAAAAAGAGAAAAGAAAAGATAAAGTCAGCCATCATTGTTTCATCATATTTCTCTTTCTCTTTTCACTTAATATGTATTTTCTTCTGTATATCTACCTCAAACCTGAAATATGTGCCTGTTTTCAGTTAGTTAAGTACATAAGCATGATATATGTGACAAAAAGATACATATATATAATGTTAAATCTATTTTTTTTTACTCTTGGCTTTACCATATGCCTAAAAGAGCCTAAAACTCTATCTCAACATCAGTATCAACTTTGAATGCTTCATACCCTTTCAAAATCTTTTAAATTCAAGATGCATGGTGACATCTTGTTTTTCAGTCTTTTAAATTTGTCATGGTCAGTGATTCCAAAACTACCAAGGACCTGATTTCTAAATTAAGTCACTTTCCTTGTGACTTGGACATTTTACTTAAATAGGGCACTACATCATTAAAATTATTTTTATTATTATCAAAAGAGATCAGTCAATTCCCCAGAAGTAAATAATCACAATGTTTTAGCTCTTTTAGTCCTTCCTTCTTTTGGAGGAAGATTTATATTTCCAAATAAAATGCTGTACTCTTTTTGATTTATCAATTTCAGACTTTATGGACATCCACAATGATAATAGAGGAAATAACTCTTGTACATTAACTTCATCAACTTACTTACTCTAATCTTCTCAAAAGAGATATTGTTTCTTATTTTGTTTTAAACTTACTAGTGTTTATAGTAATATGACTTTGTATATGTTATTCATCTGTCAATCAGATAGTGAACTGTGACTGTTTCCTATCTCATACAACTTCTTTCTTACTCCTAGATTCATAATTATTGTATCTTTTCATACATATATTTTACAATTTTATAAATGTTTGATCTGTCAAAATGAATTTCCAAACATTCTATCAGTTCCATTGGTTATTAGTTCAATTTTTTCCCTTACAGGTTTCTATCACACGTCCTTTCCTCTGTACTCATACTTCAATTTGGACTAGTTAGTTTCTAGGATGGACGCATACCTCTTATTGTAAGACTTCCCTTCCCAACTTATCTGTCTTAGATTTTCTGTTGTGTTCGTGTACTGGTCAAATGCATCTCCTCAGTGGCTTCTTGAAAAAGAGTGTATGAAAATTCAAATTTTTGAAGTTGTTGAATATTTGAAAATGCCTTTATTCTTTCCTCAAACTAGATTGACAGTTTGGCTGAGTATAGAATTCTAGGTCAGACCCAGGATCATCTGCATAACATTCAGGACCCAGTGGAAAATGAAAAATGAAAATATGCACTTTCTTGCTCAAAATTATCAAGAATTTCAAGATAGCGGCAGCAGAGCACTAAGGAAAGTGTGGGGCCCTCCCAAGTGCAAGGCCCTGAGTGACTGCACAGGTTCATGCCCATGAAGCTAGCCTTGGTAGGTCCTTTCAGCATGGAGATTCTAAGTTCTGGGAAAGTGACTCTTCAATAATTTTTTCTAATTCTCTTCTGTATTCTTTATGTGTAGAACCCCAATTAGCTGGATATTAGATCTCCCAAACAGGCTCTCTAATTTTTTTCTTTATTATTCTAGTATCCATCTTGCTGTCTTTTTGTCCACTTCCTGAGATAGAAATTAGACTTTCTCTCTACCCCTTCTGCTGACATTTTCAAGTAAATTCTCTCTTTTTTTTTTCATTATTATACTTTAAGTTCTAGGGTACATGTGCACAACGTGCAGGTTTGTTACATATGTATACATGTGCCATGTTAGTGTGCTGCAACCATTAACTCATCATTTACATTAAGTATATCTCCTAATGCTATCCCTCCCCGCTCCCCACAATAGGACCTGGTGTGTGATGTTCCCCTTCCTGTGTCCAAGTGATCTCATTGTTCAATTCCCACCTATGAGTGAGAACATGTGATAACTGGTTTTCTGTTCTTGAGATAGTTTGCTGAGAATGATGGTTTCCATCTGCATCCATGTCCCTACAAAGGACACGAACTCATCCTTTTTTATAGCTGCATAGTACTCCATGGTGTATATGTGCCACATTTTCTTAATCCAGTCTGTCACTGATGGACATTTGGGTTGATTCCAAGTCTTTGTTATTGTGAATGGTGCCACAATAAACATACGTGTGCATGTGTCTTTATAGCAGTATGACTTATAATCCTTTGGGTATATCCCCAGTAATGGGATGGCTGGGTCAAATGGTATTTCTAATTCTAGATCCTTGAGGAATCGCCACACTGTTTTCCACAATGGTTGAACTAATTTACAGTCCCACCAACAGTGTAAAAGCATTCCTATTTCTCCACATCCTCTCCAGCACCTGTTGTTTCCTGATTTTTTAATGATTGCCATTCTAACTGGTGTGAGATGGTATCTCATTGTGGTTTTGATTTGCATTTCTCTGATGGCGAGTGATGATGAGCATTTTTTCATGTGTCTGTTGGCTGTATGAATGTCTTCTTTTGAGAAGTGCCTGTTCATATCCTTTGCCCACTTTTTGATGGGGTTGTTTGTTTTTTTCTTGTAAATTTGATTGAGTTCTTTATAGGTTGTGGATATTAGCCCTTTGTCAGTTGAGTAGATTGCAAAAATTTTCTCCCATTCTGTAGGTTGCCTGTTCACTCCGATGGTAGTTGCTTTGGCTGTGCAGAAGCTCTTTAGTTTAATTAGATCCCATTTGTCAATTTTGGCTTTTGTTGCCATTGCTTTTGGTGTTTTAGACATGAAGTCCTTGCCTATGCCTATGTCCTGAATGGTATTATGTAGGTTTTCTTCTAGGGTTTTTATGGTTTTAGGTCTAACATTTAAATCTCTAATCCATCTTGAATTAATTTTCATATAAGGAGTAAGTAAAGGATCCAGTTTCAGCTTTCTACGTATGGCTAGCCAATTTTCCCAGCACCATTTATTAAATAGGGAATCCTTTCCCCATTTCTTGTTTCTCTCAGGTTTGTCAACGATCAGATGGCTGTAGATGTGTGGTATTATTTCTGAGGACTCTGTTCTGTTCCATTGGTCTATATCTCTGTTTTGGTACAAGTACCATGTTGTTTTGGTTACTGTAGCCTTGTAGTATAGTTTGAAGTCAGGTAGCGTGATGCCTCCAGCTTTGTTCTTATGGCTTAGGATTGTCTTGGCAATGCGGGGTCTTTTTTGGTTCCATATGAACTTTAAAGCACTTTTTTCCAATTCTGTGAAGAAAGTCATTGGTAGCTTAATGGGGATGGCATTGAATCTATAAATTACCTTGGGCAGTATGGCCATTTTCACAATATTGATTCTTCCTATCCATGAGCATGGTATGTTCTTCCATTTGTTTGTGTCCTCCTTTATTTCACTGAGCAGTGGTTTGTAGTTCTCCTTGAAGAGGTCCTTTACATCCCTTGTAAGTTGGATTCCTAGATATTTTTTATTCTCTTTGAAGCTATTGTGAATGGGAGTTCACTCATGATTTGGCTCTCTGTTTGTCTGTTACTGGTGTATAAGAATGCTTGTGATTTTTGCACATTGATTTTATATCCTGAGACTTTGCTGAAGTTGCTTATCAGCTTAAGGAGATTTTGGGCTGAGACAATAGGGTTTTCTAAATATACTATCATGTCATCTGCAAACAGGGACAATTTGACTTCTTCTTTTCCTAACTGAATGCCCTTTATTTCTTTTTCTTGCCTGATTGCCCTAGCCAGTACTTCCAATGCTATGTTGAATAGGAGTGTTGAGAGAGGGCATCCCTGTCTTGTGCCAGTTTTCAAAGGGAATGCTTCCAGTTTTTGCCCATTCAGTATGATATTGGCTGTGAGTTTGTCATAAATAGCTCTTATTATTTTGAGATACATTTCATCAATACCGAATTTATTGAGAGTTTTTAGCATGCAGGGCTGTTGAATTTTGTCAAAGGCCTTTTCTGCATTCATGTAAATTCCTACTGTTAATTTCCAAAAGCCCTTTCATCACCATTTGTTCCATTTAAAAAGTTGCATGTTTTTGCATCGTGGATCAATCTCTTTTCTCAAAGTTTTTGCTTGTTTCTTAATGGTTCTTTTCAATCTCTATTTCAATTTATTAAGTCATTAATGTTTCAGTGGTGAGCACCAGTAAAGAAATTTTTTAATCTACCAGGATTTAATGCAAACCATAAATACTCTTTTGTCTATTTCTTTTCGAAAAATATAAAAATTATACCACAGTTAAATAATATAATATGAGTAAGTTATTTCAGATGGGTAACACTGACCAGAAACACTTGATTGGTTCCTTGTTTAGATTCAATATGATATTACTGTTTTCTCATCTTCAAGGAGAAACAAATTGATCTAGAAAACTAAGATCTTCTAACTCTTTGAATATTTACATCTCTGTACTGTACTTGTTGATGAGGAACTCTTCAACAAACTGGAAATTACATAACGTCCGTTTTTGTAGAAAAGGTTAATACCTCTTGAAGTAAAGAAATAGTTTACCTAATTTGTGACTTTGGGGTAAGAGAGAGAATAGTTATAAATTCCTTTGTACTTAAAAGAGTTTTTTCAGTCACATATTCTCTGCCTCAATGGGATTATTTTGCTCCTTTACATGTAGACTGTAGACACATTTTTAAGAGTAATACCGTTTGCCATACTGTTTTTTCTTGTATATATTTAAGGTATGATGTTTTATATACCTATACAGTGAAATGATTTGTACACTCAAGCAAATTAACATATCCATCATTTCACCTAAGTAGCTTTTTTTTTTGGAGGTAAAAGTACCTACAGGTCTACTCTCTTAGCAAATTTCTAGTATACAGTGCAATATTATTAACTGTAGTCCTCATGCTGTACTTTATGCCATTGATCTCATTTGTTTTCATTTTGCTTAATTATAGAAATTGTTTGGGGAATTATTTACCCTATAAAATAAAGGTATCATGGAGCTTTACATTTCTATTTGCCTATATGAAAAAAATACTGGAAAAGTCTTTATGTCCATAAACCCTGCATTTTAGACTAAGTTTAGGGTTTAATTTCCTGAGCATCGACCTGCAGAATAAATGACTTCATGATTTAACAGATTTTATTATCAATTTTTTATTGTTTTAGAGTCAAGCAGGACTTACTGAAAATGACACAGTAGCTTCTTGTTCTGATAGTTTCTATTTATGCGATTTCATGCACTTCTGCTTATGGCCAGATTTTAATGTTAATATTAATATATATTATAGGTATATAATTTCTTTTAACTTTACCTCTTCTGATTCTTAGTGTGGATTTCCTATGACCATATCCTTTTCACTTTTGTATTTCAATCAGATTACAAATGGGAACATTTATAGTAATGTAATAATTATAAATTATTTTAATAAATTTTATTTATTTAATTATTATTTGTTATTCATGCTGTGTCACATGAGGGATATCCTGTGTATTTTGTATCCTAAAATTTAAAAAGGCATGCATAGACATGCAGGATTTCTCCATATGAGAACATTGTTAGTTATGTAGGTGGTCATTTTGCAAGATTCAGTTATGTAACAATAGCTTAGAAGGTATTCAGAGTACTTGGTTATAAAAACTGCATAATTTAACATTGAGTAACTTTTCATTTGGAATGTAGTGGTTCTATATTTGACTAAAAATAGTCAATAATTTTCTACAACTCAGTACTCTTTGTTCAAAAGTAGAAGTTATTTGTCTTCTGCAATTGCTTGATTTAATCACAGAACCAATAAATTGCTTTCAAAGATGGTATTGCTATTTTTGTTTCCATCTTCTTTTAAGTGTCCTGATCATTAGAAGGTAAGGAAGTCCCTTTAAAAACTAAGAATATCAAAGTGTTCTCAGCACATTTTTTCAGGCTGATTTTTAAAGTCTTATGAATTATCAAAGATTTGTGTTATTCTCTTTGGGAAAAGATCATTAGGAACTTAATGATGCTTTGGATTTTTTTCATGTCTTTGATAATATAACTTAGAATTTGAAATATTTTAATAAAATTTATGAAAAATGAAGGTATATATCAATAGCATCTATTTAGCCCATAGCCTTTTTCTTTCTTAAATTACTGATTATATCTTTTAGCTTGTGACTTCTTAGCTTGTTTTTATAATAACAGTCAACATTTTTGTCTACTAATTTTATCATCTCTGTTATATTGAGTTAATTTTAACTCATTTATTTTTATCCTCATCATGGGTGAATTTTCCTGCTTGTTTGCATGCCTGAAAATTTTTTATTTGATGAAAGATCAATTGGGGAAATACCACATAAAAAATTGAAATTATAATGAAAGTCAGAGAAATGCAAATGTTGTCAATGAGAAATAAATAAAATGTGGTTTAGTTTCTATGTAGGGAGCAATCACAATGAACAGGCATCTTCAAAGGACTTACGAGATAGGTAGCATCTCAGATATGCCTGGTAACCAAACATGATTTAGACAGTAACAGATGGTAGGAACATGGAGAAAGAGATTTCAGCAAGAGAGAAACACTTGAATCTAAGATGATGTAAGGGTTTTTGAGGAACAGTGACTACACCAGTTTGCTTAGGAATTAGGGTGTGCATAAAAGAAGCAATGGGAAATACCTGCCGTTTGACATTTGACCACATTGTTTGCATGTCATACAACCCTCAGAGATTGCAAATACCTTGAAGAAGGTATTGTGGTACACACACAGGTATCCACACATTATATATGCATATACATATATATCAGTGTGGTTTTATGTGTATCCTTATATATACACACTTACATATACATATATACTTATATATGTACTAATATCTATATATAAATATATATTCTTTTACACAGCTCCAGGTGCAGTAATAGATACCCAAATTATGTATCTAACTGCACTGGGTTTTTAATACCTTTTTAGCAATGTTGTCTATACTGGTTGATACAACAGCAGTTTACTTGTTTTACTACCAAACACAGTAGCCGGTAGAGTCCTCATCCACAATTTTCTGGGTCAGAAACTGCTCAGATCAGAACATCAAGAACATGCCTTCACCCTAAGCTTTGGGAACCAGACCAATGATCTATGCCAGAAATTAAGAACATTGTTTTCTACTCAGCTTGCCCACACTGATTGTTGAAAGAAGAAAAATCATTATTAAAAAGAGTTTTTGCTAAATTAAAGGAACTTGTTTATTTTATGCTAAATTAAGGGAACTTGTTTATTTTCAACTCTGAGAATTTGCCTATTGGCTGGCTTAAGAATTAGGCAAATAGGATGTGATTGTCTTCTTAAAAATAAAAAAAAATTGTACAGATATATACAATAAAGCCTTAACACTTTGGAACCCACCAATACTGAACGTACGGTCATTTGAAAATTATTCATTAAGATGTTTGACCTTGTATTAACTAGGAAGAAAGTAAAATAATAGCTGAAATAATATTGTTGAGGATTATCGTATATATAATTTGATTACAAAAGCATATTTGCAATTAGCATAGTAATGATATAAATGATTACAATTAGGATAGTAATGATATAAATAATTCCATTAAGCTGGTGTTCTAGTTGTAAATAATATTTTTACAATAAAAGCTTTTCCTTTTTATGTAAATAGAAATGTGCACTCATTAATGAAAATTTAGTGCAACAAGCAAAGAAAAAACAAGTCCTAGTAACCCCCCAATATATATTTCTATCTAGTCCTTTGGGGTTGGCATAGTGAATATAGGCGTGTGTGCGTGTGTGTATGTGTGTGTGTGTTTGTGTCTATGAGGAGATATATGAGTTTACTGAGTTATAGCTATATGTAATTATGTTTTCTAGTTGGGTGGTAAAACCTTACTGAAGTGTTTTTCCCCAGTGGAAGTTTTATATCCAGTTATAGGTTTATATACCTAATTGTGTATTATCAAGACATAATTCATAATATTTTGTTTTTAAACCACATTGAGATCTCTGTGTGAAAGGGCATGTTCATTGTGCAAGCATTAGAGCCTCTTGATTATCACAAGTCTTATCAGTTATAGTTACAGACAGGATGACTCCCCTAGGAACAACCACAGGCTGTTGTGAGTTAGGAAATGCACTTGTTGATGGTCTCCCAGGGTACTCATCGTCTTGTTTGATAATAAAGATTTATCCATTCTTGACTACCTTGTTTTGCTTCATTCTCTATTCATTTATCAGTGTGTTTTGGGTTCATCCGCATATAAAAGAAACCACAAAATAATTGTGGTTTAAATGCAATTTTTGTTGTTCTTGCATCAAAAACAAGTCCAGAGACGGGCGATTTCATTCAGGTGGATCTGAATAGCATGATATCCAGGCCACTTCCATTTTTCTTTTCTACCATTCTTAGTGTGTGGCTTTCTTTTGCCAGGTCATTTATGATCCCAGATGACTGCTGGCCTTTAGAAAGTTCCGCTGCATTCCAGGCCATAAGGCACAGGCAAGGGATGCAAGAGAACTCCTTCCAGTGCAGTTAGCTCTCTCCAAAGAACTGTTCTGAGAGTCTCACCAACAACCTCCATGCACATCTCTGACAAGAATTTAGTAATGTGACCATACTCTTCAAGAGAGTTTAGAAAATGTAGTGGTTTTAGTGGGAGAATCGCTAACAAATAAAAATAGAATATAGTTTTTCAGGGAAAAGGAAAGGCAACCCTTTGAAGTTCTTATTGTTTTTAAACCACATTGTACAACCAAGCTGAACTCAAGTACTTTTCACAAGAAAGACCTATGATAGTATATTTCTAAGCCATTGCAGGACTATGGAAAAACAAAAACGAAACCTCTTTCTTTTCCTTTCGTAAATAAAGGACAGTGTGACTAAGAATAATGTTCCTGGGTCATAAGCATTACAAAAATCCCAAAACCCTCTGCATCTTGATCCATTATCATCACATTCGGTGTTTCAGACAAGCCTCAAAGCCAGGCTTCATTTTTCCTTCCTAAGGAAACTGTTTTGCTTGTATTCTTGTTGTGCTTTGTTTTGCTTATTCTGTATTAATAGGACATATTTATTGATACATACAATTTATTTTTCAATGTTATTGCCTGCTGATATTTTATCATGCAAAAGTAAATGGCACAAAAAAGTAATTGTTTACAGCTTCCTGAATAAGAAGTTTTCATCTAGGTGTGTCTTTTTTTCCCATAGGGGAATGAACTATTTCTTTTGGGTGGAGAATTGTCAGATACATTTGCTGAAATTCTTAACTTGCCTTTGTATCTTCACCCTTGGCATTGAAAGTTATCCAAAATAAATTGCTAGGAAATCTGCTAAATTGTCTCTAAGGGAGTGCCTAAAAGTAGCCACACTCTACTCTCTCTTTTGCAATACCTCTGAATAGAATGGAATTAAATTCTGTCTGATGACTTAGGAAAATAGACAAGTAGTCTTCATGTTGCTTATCTATAGTATGGAGAGAGTAAGGAATATCTTCCTTTTGTACTTGGTAAAGAGCAGTATCTTCAGAAACACACAGCTTACGATTTAATGCATAGAAGTTGCCAAAGCTATTACAAACTTGTTAAGGTAATTTGTATCACCTTACTTTGTCAGCTACCTATTGCTGTATAGCAGTTATCCCAAGGTTTGGGGCTTAACACAATAACATGAATTATCTCATGGTTTCTGTAACCCAGGAATCTAGCTGAGTCCTATACTTTAAAATTCCTCAGAGCATCGGGACACATCATCCTATGGACTCAATCACGAGAAAATATTTTCAAATTTTCCTCAAGTGGAAAACGAGTGCAGTAAATACACTAAGGATACATACATGTATTTTTTCTTGTCTCAAATTAACTTTTTACAGAACTTTTGCCTTTCGTCTTTGTCTTTATTGCTTCATACAGTGAATAATAGCCAATCTAGCAGTCAGAAGAGCATTCTTTATTTTTTTGTTTATTTTTTGAAGTCTTTTAATTTTATTTTTAAATTTTTTATTTAGTAGCTTTGTTGGGGGGTACAGGTGGTTTCTGGTTACACGGATAAGTTCTTTAGTGGTGATTTCTGGGATTTTTGTGCACCCATCACCTGAGCAGTGTACATTGTACCCAATATATAGTATTTTATCCCACATCCCCTCCCACTCTTCCTCTGTGAGTCCCCAAAGTCCATTATATTATTCTGATGCCTTTGCATTCTCACAGTTTAGCTCCCACTTACAAGTGAGAACATACAATATTTGGCTTTCCATTCCTGAGTTACCTCACTTAGAATAATGGCCTCCAGCATAACGGCCTCCAGCTCCATCCAAGTTGCTGCAAAAGACACTATTTTATTCCTTTTTATGGCTAAGTAGTATTCCATGGTATATATATATATATATACCACATTTTCTTTATCCACTCATTGGTAAATGGACACTTAGGTTGGTTCCATATTTTTGCAATTGTGAATTAAGAAGAGCATCCTTTGAATATTCTCCTAGTGCCAACACTGAAAAAACAGAAAGTCATATAATAAATTATAGGAATATACTTTTCTGAAAATGTCTATATTGTCTTGAATTTTCAGGAGGACTATCTCTGAAATATTGTACTTAAAGTAGCCTATACTCCTAATATTATTGAGAGCTATACTTCTAGTATTATTGAGAGCTGAGGAGTATTACCTATACTCCTAATATTATTGAGAGCTGAGTATAATACTTAATAATTCCTTAAGTAATAAAGACTGGTCTTAATTATATCAAAAAAATCTCTGAAAATATTGCTATTTGTTGACCTAGAAACAACTTTGTTAAAAATCTTAACTTAGTGTACTTAATACTGTACTATTTGCCATATAGTTACCATAAATTTCTTGCTGTTTCTCTCTTTGGCTACTTTTTTGAAATAGACTAAGATGCTTAGTGAAGCAGCTGGAAAGAGGTGACGTTAACATCGTTGACTTAAAGAAGAATATTGAATATGCGGCATCTGTGCTGGAAGCAGTTTATATCGATGAAACAAGGTAAGTTTTAGCCTTCCTCTCTTTTATCCTCTTTGACTCACTCCCCTTTTTGTTCCTCTTTCCTGACCCTCCTTTATCTCAAACAGGAATTTAGCATATCTTCATGTGAAACCAAAATCAAATCTTATTAAAATTTGAAAGGTTCTTCTTCATGTAGCTAATTAACTGGACTGTGATTCTCTAAAATGAATACACATTTTAATCCAAATGTTTGAATGTCATAAAATAGTCAAACACTAAAGTGAAAAAAAAAAATCTCCTCTTCCCCCACCCTCACTCTCCTTGGGCTCAGACTTTTAAATGTCAGAGTTATGTGTAGGCTTATATTGGTTTTCACTGATGTCAGGATTTTCCCTATTATCTCAAATTTCAGAGTCCCTTTAGGAAAATGGGTGTTACATACCCACACATTGTCATGAGATGTGTCTGTCAGGCCCTTTATGCAGGGATTGCTAAGGGGCATCCTAAATGGGTGTTTTTGATTATCCAAACCTAGCCTTATAATTAGCAGTGGTAAGGAGATTAGGAAAGGGGGACTTATTTGAAAAGGGTTGCCAGCTTAGTGCTGTGACCCTCAGAGGCCATTCACCCCGCTGGAGGATATTTGGCAAGTCCAGGAGATGTGACCAGTGTCTCTTGGTGTTCAAAGATATCTGGTTCATAATTCTCCTTTCAAAAGGGATAAAAGTGACAGGCTAATCAGGGCTACCTGTGAATTCAGAGGTCAGAGGGAACCTGTGGGGAGAGAGGCATGCATTTCCAGCGTTTGACATGGAAAAGGTGCTAATTTTTTTTCACAGCCATAAAGCAGGTAGAATAGAAGTCTCTTAAAGTACCAAAGAGTACTTAAGTCAAATAGTGAAAAAGAGGCTACAAAGAGTAAGTGATGGTATAAGAGCCAGGGTAGGAATTATAAAAATTCAGATAAAATAGTAGAAAATATATATTCAAAGTACTCTCTTGGTGTTAGCAAGTTGTCTCTGAAGGACCCACAAATGGTCCCCAGGAGAAAAAAATAGGCAGCATTTGGGCATTTGTCACATAGATGGCAGCAAAACCACCAGTCTGGCCAGACCCTTAGTTCTATAATTTCCTGCCTCTTGCACTGCATTGCTAAGCAACCAGAAGCAGCAGTGAGTGGGAATATGGAGGTGAGGACACCCAACAGGCCCCTTCCACTCTGCAGGTGTCCGTGCCTGTGCCAGACCTAAGCTTGAGGAACATGAGCAATGTTAAACCAGATAGGCAACTAAATAACATTTAGTTTTTATTTACCTATGCGTACTGGACTTCACAGGCATGCAGATACACACACACACACACACACACACACACACACACACACACACACATTGTTTAATAAGTAAAAAATTCACATGATGAAATTCTTGCCTCTACCCTGGTCACAGTCTACTCTGTTTCTCATAAACTTCTTATATATCTTTCCAGTGATTGATTACATATTTTTATTTTGTATTTTCCCCTCATCGTTTCATGGAAGGTAGTATACTACATAAACAGTCTTTCATTCTGCTTTTTCTCACTGAAAAAGGAAACTTAAAAGTATCCTTTTATTGTATGCTGATTTTAAAAATATTTAACAATGAGAATTTTTACTAATAGCTGGCAGAAGAGGCCATATTGAGAGCTTTGTTGCACAAGTGATTCTTTCTTTGCCCACAGAATGAAACTCCTCTGCTAAAGCATAGCTTGGAGAAATTATTTGAGGAAAAGAAAACAGGCCGGGCACAGTGGCTCACACCTATAATCCTAGCATTTTGGGAGGCTGAAGTGGGAGGATCACTTTTGAGCCCAGGAGTTCACAACCAGCCTGTACAACATAGCAAAACCTCATCTCTACAAGAAAACACAAAAATTAGCCAGGCACGGTGGAGTGTGTCTGTAGTCCCAGCTATTTGGGAGGCTGAGGTGGGAGGATCTCTTGAGCCAGGGAGGCTGAGGTTGCAGTGAGCTGAGATTGTGCCACTGCACTCCAGTCTGGGTGACAGAGTGAGATCATGTCAATAAATAATTGAATAAAAGAAGGAAAGAAGAAAGAAAGAAAGAAAGAAAGAAAGAAAGAAAGAAAGAAAGAAAGAAAGAAAGAAAGAAAGAAAGAAAGAAAGAAAAGAAAGAAGGGAAGGAAGGAAGGAAGGAAGGAAGGAAGGAAAGAAAGAAAGAAAGAAAGAAAGAAAGAAAGAAAGAAAGAAAGAAAGAAAGATTATTTTCTTGGTGAATGTTCACTGAATGTGTATGAATGTACATGATTCTAAGTAAACAGAATCCAAGGTGCAAATTTTAAAAATACCTGATATTTTTCCCTTGCTCCCTCATTTTCATGTGGCTCTTATTGTTCACGAGATGACTGAATTTAACAGGTTTAAGATTTCTTCAATCTGTCCTTGAACAGATATTTTCTTTTCTATTTATCTATAAAACTTAAGAACCAAAGAACGATTTGAAGATTTCCATTATTCATCTTCTAATGGCATAATGCTAACCACCTGGTTTGCCTAAGTGTCCTGTCTGTCATTTGATAGATTATTATATGCTTTATTTATTTATTCATTTTTTCTGGTGCATTTCCGTTCCCTGAAAAGTATGACTCCGTGAATATTTGCTAACTTAGTTCCCTATGATCCCTAACTTATTTAAATGTATGTTATACCTAAAGTATAGCTCTTTTTCATTTTAAAATTGCTCTTTTGAGGGGAAAAGAGGTTGAGCACAATGCTGCCCTGCTTTGTGGTAGAAATTCATTTATTTTTTTCCTTCTTATAACAAAACATTCCATCTCTTAACACCACATTATTCCTAATATTTACTCCAAATTTTTATTATTTTACTGTAATTCTTCCATGGCATCATGAGTTTTAAATTGGATTAATAATACCCCACATTTGTATCATCTTCAAAGGGCTCTTTGTTTCATTATCTCACATTAGTGTCACCACAGTCCTATGTGATTGGCAGGACGATTATTACTTTCTGCATTTTACTAATGAGAGAATTAAAGCTCTTAGAAGGAAAATGGTTTGATACAGGTCATGATGGGAGTGTTGGCAAAACTGAGACTAAAACCTAAACCATGACTTCTTATTTAGTACTCCTTCCTCTATACCTGGCTCTTCTCAGAGTGTTCCTGTAAAACAGAAGGGTTTTTAATGACCTCTGAAAGATTTAGATGACAACATATAAAACATTGTGATAGCTGGAATTGTAAATCCTGTAGCTAACATGTATTAAGGGCCTAGTATGTGCCAAAAAATCTTCTAAGCATTTTATATGTACCATTTTATTTAAACATCATAAAAGTCCTATGAGGTAGAAACTCTATTATTACCAGATTGTATATGAGAAGACTTAAATCACAGAAAAGTGGCATAGCTTACCAAAGGGAAGACAGGGAGTTGAAGAGTTGGATTAGGGCCTTGGCAGTCTGACTCTAAGACTTAGGCCATGAAGTGCAAATCTCATCCTCATCCCTTTTCTAACATTTGACGAAAAGGTGACTTCAGAGACACTGAATTTTGATAAAAGTGCACAGGTTGTCAGGATCATCAGCCCCAGTAGTATACTGATTGTGTGCCATCTCTTTCCAATTCTGCCTTCAGTAATTTCACGTGGCTAGCTTGAAAATGGTTACAGTGGGAGTATTCACAGCCATGAAAAATAACATGCTACAAATCAGAATTTATTTTTTTTCTGGAGAGTCTGTTGTTAAACATTTACCTTCATACCACAGGTCATACCTAAGATTACCTCTTATAAATCTCCTAAGAGCTGCGATTTTATGATCAAAATATCAGCTTAAGAATGTTTAGAACAATAATAATTTATGTGATTGATTTTCTATATACTTAGTAAGACACACAGCAGTAAACTGAGGATGTTTCTGTTGAGATGTCCATACAATTATTAAAGTACCATTTCCCTTAAAACTATCAGTAAAACAGAGATCATGGAAAAGGAGTCAGGTCCAAGAAGCATTTCGTTGCTTTTAAACTTTAAAAACCTTTTGACTTCTGAAATGTTTTCTGATGGAAAATTCTCTTTCTAGAAAAAAATGATTCCATGAGTATTCCAGAAAGGTATTGTTTGAAAGTTGGGCTGGACTGAAAGAAAAAAGTCAGCAGTATAAAACAGCAGTATAAAAAGTCAGCAGTATATTTGCTTTATCTCACAAAATAAAGCAGTATAAAACACAAATTATTAATTGGAGCCTTAATGACTGCAGAATTTCAGTTAAGAAAGCAATCAAAGCAAAAATCTCCCTTTAAAGATAATTTTGGTGAGTAAAATAAAAACAATTTTTGAATTCTGACTCTCAGTGGAGATTATAGCACAATACCCTAATGAATTTGACTGTTGGGTTTTTTAAAAGACATTTCCAAATGCAAATGCCAATCCTTTATGAGTCTTGTGTTTATATGTGTCTCTAGAGGCTACTGTTTTTCAAACTTACAAAGTTTTAATCCAGAAACATGTGACCTAAAAAAATATGTTCAATTGTCCTTATTTGGATTGGGATACTGCCAAGCTAAGCAGCATCTTTGGCCTCATGAATAGCAGGGCAGGCAGCTGCCTGAGAGGTATACTTTCAAGATGGGAATTGTGCTTACTAATACCTCCTAAAAACACAATTTATAACTTTCTTTGGTTAACGTAAACCAATCTGTCTCATAATTACCACGATTAGAGCATAGACTCTGGATTCAGAAGGACTAGGTTGTTCAAAGTCTGGATTCTCTACTTAATACTTTTCTTTAAGGAAGTTACTTTACATCCCTGGCTTTATCATCTACAAAATGGGAATAAGGACAATGTTCACTTCATAAAGTTGATATGAGAATTAAATGTATAACAATGCCTAACACAGCAAAATTTAAATAATAACAAGATATTTCTATTTTAAATAAAATTCTTATTTATTATGTATGAGCAAAATGCAAATAACTCTCAGATACATAACACATGAAGGTATATGATTAACATATTCTAATGAAGGTATTAAACGCTTCCCTGAGAGCAGTTTTTAATCCTGAGAAAATGAAAACAGGTGGGCTCTGGTCACCAAGGAATGAGAGCATTAAATGATGGAAAAGAATGCCTTTCCCTTAATACAGAGTCATTATCTGTGTGTTAATGATGGAAAACAGTGCCTTTCCCTTAATATAGAGTAATTGTCTCTGTAAAAACATCCTCAGTTGACTTTTGTGCCTTGCTAAATCTAAGGGTCCTTAATTTGCGGATAGATACTGCATTGATATCAATCAGTACTTTGAGAGGTTAGTCTGGTAGAAAGAAATTGAGTGACATTCAGGGTACGTTAGAGGCTAAGATCCTTGAAATCACTGAGTAGTGGGACTTTCCAAGGAATCTTCACTCATTTAACAAATACCTGTTGAGTACCTGAAATGAATACCAGACACACTGGTAATCAGAATCAGGAGCAAAATTGTGCAGGCAGTTGGTGGCTAGAAATGGGTCTAGAATTGTGAAGACAAACCTAGGCACAAGAACAAGTGCTCAAACAAGAAACAGAGAGATTTAGAGAGAGACCCAAGCAACAGTGATAGATTACAAGCAGGAAACACCAAGTATCAGCAGAAACTCATAACCAGAGGGAGTAACAGGGGGTAAGAATTTATACAGTGTCAGACTTCCAAACCAGATATGTCTAGACTTCTAGACTTGCAGGTATTTTTGAGTGTTAATGAGTTTGTTCTCTGGCAAAGCTCTCCCTGCCTATTCTTAAAGACATGGTTTCTAACAAGAGGACTAAAGGTAAAATACGTCTGGAATATGCTAGATATATGTGCATGGAAGCCCAGAAATATAGTGCCAATTAGAGACATGAATTATAACTCAAGGGTCTCATAATTTTTAAATACCTTTACTTTGATGCTAACCTTCAATTGTTGGAACTCCTTTGCTATTTGAATATATTCTCCATCCTAAAGTTCTTGAGAATGGCCAGTGAATGTTTACTTATTTCACAGTCTGTCCTGGCTATCACTTTCTGCAGCCAGCTCTCTGGCTCCAAACTGATGAATTGTTCCCTTGCATTTTTTTCTCTTACTTATTTTTTTTCCTCAAGTCCAGCTATCTATAGCCAGGCTCCCAAGCATGAGCTCAATCCCTTCCTCTTTCCTCCTGTTCTCCAAACTGAAGCTAAAGTCAGCTATAATTGCTGTAAGGCATTAGCGATAGATGCTTTCAAAATCTACAACTTAAGCCCTTTCATAGAGGTCCCTTATCAAGCATCTTGCTGCATCCTCTAATGCCTGATGCCCATCTCACAGAGACCTTCCACTACAGAAGTCCTTTTGACATGTCTTGCTGTCCTGACCTCAAGTTCTATGACCAAAATAAAGACAGGGGACAATCAAAATTAATGTCATTTGTCTCTGTGGATTAACCCCTATATTAAAAGACTGTTCAGTCTAAATTCACGTTTAGAAAAAACATGACAATTTTCTAAAGGACACAGATCCCGAGAGTGATGCAGCTGTGCTCACGGTGAAGACAACCTTGTGCATTACTTTCTGGAGATGTTTAACCTCTCGGAATTCCATTGTCTCAATCTAAATGCCAGAGGAGAGCCCTTACTTTGTTTTAGTGTAACTAAAAGAGCCATTCAAAATATTTTTTATGAAACAAAAGAGTTAGTCTGCACTGAAGGTAAAATAAAGCCTATCTGTGTAGAATAAGCCAATTTTTTGACTTTTCAAATATCAAAGTTTTTTCACTTTCAACTATTAAGGTTTAAAAAACTCCTGGAATTCCATATCAAAATGGGCTACCATGTTATCCTAGTAATTGAAATCAAAGGAGGGGATAAAATTGGAGATGTGGAACAGGAGGGTAGTTAAGGACAGGCAGATAGTTAAGGAAAACGTGAGTATTTAAGACAAGGCATGGAGCTACCAAAGAGGAGACTAGAAAGAATAGACACCAAAGCAACAGGCATATAGGACAAATATGAACTGTCAAATTAGCAGAAAGTAGGGTTACTGAAAAGAGTACATCAAATGCCACAGGGTGAACCACTGGATGAGTTGGGAAATTCCTAATGCCCTGAAGTAGAGTTTCAGCAAAGAGAAAAAGCTACCAGCCGGAAGATGATACTATGAAGAATTAATGTGGAATGGCTTCATGAAGAAATTAGTATAGACTATTTTTCCAGAATTAGCTAGGGTACAAAAAACAGAGATAGACCAATCTACTGCTCTGGACATATACTTGAGGAATCCGTTTTGTGTTTTTGTTCACACTGTTTTGGGGATGAAAGGCTGGTATCTGTAGCCCAGAAATGAAAAGTTTAAAAAACATATTTAGCATAACAAGAAAAAAAAATGCTTCCTAGAAAGATTAGGCTAAGAAGTTATCCTTGGGAAGTTATCTAGGAAGAGAGAAATAGTCAAACATTGGTTGAAAATGTTGATGTGGCCAGGTGCGGTGGCTCATCCATGTAATCCCAGAGGCCGAGGTGGGTGGATCATGAGGTCACCGGATCACAAGGTCAGAAGTTCAAGACCAGCCTGGCCAACATGGTGAAACTCCCTCTCCACTAAAAATACAAAAATTAGCCAGGTGCGGTGGTGCACACCTGTAGTAGCAGCTACTTGGGAGGCTGAGGCAGAAGAATTGCTTGAACTCAGGAGGCAGAGGTTGGAGTGAGCTGAGACCATGCCACTGCACTCCAGCCTTGCTGACAAGGCAAGATTCTGTCTCAAAAATAAAAGAAAAAGAAAAAGAAAAGAAAGCGTAGATGAATTTGGAACTAACCAGTGCACAGTCAAGGGTCTTAAAGTAAGCAAAACATGAGTAGCATTGTAAAATCAGAAAGATTCACTGGCATTTCATTTTAAACTCAGCTGTTTAGCATGAGTAAATGTGCTGCAATAGTTATGGCTAAGGTATGAATAATGAGCTGCTGAACTTGGGGGATGATGTGGAGAGCAAACTCTTTATGTTTAATCACTACAACCTGCACATCATGATGGCACTCACTCATGTGTGCTCCTTTGGCATTTAGAGTCAGAAAAAGAGAGAGGAAAAAGAGAAATAGATTGGGCTAAGTAATGAATGGCTTTTATTAACTATTTCAATTGTAAGTGATAGGAAACCCAACCAAGCCAGTTTAAACACATGATTAAAGTATTGACTTTCATGGCCCAAAATACTGATGGCTAGTGGCGACTATAAACAAAGGTTGAACTAGGGCACAAATGACGTCAGCAAGTCCCCCTCTGTTTTGCTAGCTCCAGAATGGCTCTTTTGATGCTTTATCTGGTAGCAAGATGGTGACAGTATTTCTAAGCTTCACATCCTCACACCATCAAATCAGGAATGAGAAAAGTTTTCTTTCCTAAATGATCCAATAAAAATATCCTTATGTTTCATTGGCTCTAGTTAGGTAACATATTTATCCCTCAACCAATCATTGTGTCCAGGGGAGCTGAAGATACAAGGTCAGTGGTCAAGCATCCCATGAGCAAGATAGGTGGTCAACTCTATTTAAATCATATGCTTAAGAACTGAGAATGGAGGAGAGTGCTTTCTAAAACCACAACTGTGTTCTCTCTGCAGTGAAAACTAAAATGTCTCTGCTAGTGTCACAAGCAGGGAGACCTGGATCGGGGTTTGTGTGGGATGTCGTGGAAAGCCCTCGACTGGCAGTTCAGCAACTCCTTTCTTGGCTTTGCTCCTACTAATGATTAGTCTCTACTCATTATTTTTTTTCACATGGAAGATAAAGTCTCCAGTCTCTTTTTTTTTCTGGAATCGTGTGATTTTATCCATGGCTCCAAAGTCCCCCTGTAAAGACCTGCTTATGACGCAATTACCCTGACAACCAGGAGGGTGACAGGAGGAAACGGCTTATCATTTGCTTAGCATTTATAAATATGGGCTCTTGTATTCTTCAAATTACTTCTATTTGGAAAAGTCCCTGGGGAAATCAGTTTGAGGAAAATGTGCTAAGACGTTGCTGGAGCTCAGTGAATCATTAAAAATCAAGTAATGATTTTTCTGAATTCCGTTTTTATGGTGTGAGTTGTGGGGAGGGATGGCTGTTTGGAGTGTTGTGTTTGTAGGCTGTTCTCACCCTGTAGGTGGAGTGTGAAAATCACTTAGAAAAAGTTGCAATACTTTTTGGTTGGTTTTCCTATTTTCTGTCCATCTGTGGTGTGTTACTTTCTACAAACTTTCAAAAACAGCCTCACTCGTGAAAAGGGGGAGAAAAGCCTGACCAGGTCTTTTGAGAAATGACTAATAAAAAAGCTCTATGTGTTGAATAAGATCTCACTATTTGTGATGTTTTGATTCAATGTAATATAAATTAATATTTCTTGAATTTTAAAAAGATGTTTTAAATGTTATTCTTGTCTAATAATGATAATAATAATAATGAAAGTCATTTGACAGTTAAATCCAAGGCAATGTATTATTCAATTTGCAAATATGATTCTATATAATTCTCAAAAATGCCTATAAATTAGATACTTATATTATTTCCACTATAAAGTTAAAAAATTTAAGGCATAAAGAAAGTAATTGACTAGCTTAGGATTATATAATTATTAAGCATCAGAGACAAGTTCAAATTTAAAAGGAATATATCAGACGTCTATTTTTCTCTTTTTTCCTAGCCAACAGAACTCATTTTTTTCCTAATTATTTTCTCCCTTTTTTAAGGCCAAGTGATTCAGGGGACACCAACATCAGCCCTAGGCTCAGGATGGATGACTCCTAATTGTTATAAACCAGTTATTATTCCCCAGTTCACTAATCAGTGAGTTTAGGCTTGGACATGTGATGCAATTCTTGCCAATGAGAATTGCATAAAGGGCAGAATGAAGACGGTGTTGGCAGAAGGGTTCCTCTTCATAGAAAGGGTATCTTATGCTTCTAGGTTATATATCCATATCTGATGCTTACAATGAATACAGCCATCTTGCTTCAAGCAGAAAGCTAAACCTAATACTAAATTTGTTCATGTAGAAAGATGAAGGAAACCTTAGTCCTTGGTGACATCGTTGACTTCCTGATTTTAAAAAATCCCTTACCGGAGTCACATTACTTTTAACCTTTTTTTTTTTTTTTTTTTTTTTTTAAGGAAATCAGTCAATTTCTATATTATTTGAGCCACTTTCGTTTAGGTTTGATGTCACTTGTCATTGACAGCATTCTTACAGCCAGGTAGGTTGGACTTGCTCCAAATTAATATTCTTCATCTCTAATTCTTCCAAAGAGTCACTTTACCCTAACATTAAATCCTAATGAAAATGTTTGATTTCTAAGTTAGCCACTAATAATTCATAATCTATTTTCCCATGAAACAAGGTAATAGGTTAAGTTTCCAAGGTAACCCTCAAAACATTGATACCATCATAAATTCGAACAACATAGGTGTTTCTTGAGCAAGTATCAAGTACTAGAAATAAGGGACTTACATTTTTCTACATACAAAGATGTTTGTACATTCTTTACTATATTTATATAGCCTACTTCCAAATATATTTTTCTTCTGTCTACTCTGCATCTCTTTTATCTCATTTCCATCCCCATCAGTCTAGCTGGAGTCACCATTATCTGTGAGACTGTCTCAGGCCTATCTGTCTAGACACACGTTAGTCAGTTCCACACAGGGACTCTGCCGTCCTGCAGGCTCCACCCAGGAGTAGGGGCTGGGGATAGGGTGGGGCATTCAGCTGGCTTCTGCTCCAGGATCCTGGAAACTTATCTGGGGCATGCTCCCATCCTCCTCACAGTTTGTCCTGGATTAGAGGTCAGGCAGGATCCAGTGTTCCTTCTCAAGATCTCTCCTGCCTTCCTTTCTGACTACTCTTCATTAATCTGGCATATTTTTGGATAATCACAGGAATGGAAACTTTGCTCTGACTCATCACATATTCTTCTATTATCTTTTCTTGGGTCTCTCTTCCTTCCATGGGACATGGATTTTTCCCTCCTTCAGGTTATTGTGTCATTTACAACTTGAGTCAGTGAGTGAATTCATGACTGAGCATATATACAAAGAGTTACAGAATCACAGAAAATACTTTTTAAATTGTTTTTCTAAAATTTTTTACACATGAAAAATATCTTTTTCTACATTAAACAGGACGTAACTAAAAACATTGACATATACAACATATGCATCAAAATAAACAAATAAAAGTGACTATTCCTCATCTGGGCTAATACCTAACTAGTGCAAATACCTGAATATTTTAAAAATCTGTAAAACCAGGGACCCTATGCCTATGTTTTTTATACTTTTATTCACTTATTCAACAAATATTTATGAAGGACTCACTATATACACTGATACTTATTTCACTATTCTCTTTGGCTATTGTTACCTCCCAGTTGTCATCATCCCTAGTAGTTTGGCCTCATGGGTTTAGAAAGAAATATATTCCTTACCTCCCCTTATACTCTTGTCTTCCAAATATACCCCTGCTCTACTGAGGACACATTTTCCACCCATGGTCTGTTGAAAATTGACTTTTTTAGTTCGCAATCAAATAACATACAGATAATTCCCATTTGTAACATCATTATAAAAGATTCATTAATTAAAATACTGTCACGGGGACTCTTCTGACTGTTCCTCCTGATATAATTCACCAACAAGCCTCATCACTGATGGTGAAATAATGTGCATAAGGAAATAAGCAGTGCCATTCAGTACGTGTCAGAAAATAAGTAAATCGCATTTTCTTGGTATAGAGCTTCCATTAATTGGCAAGCTGTGAATGAAGGAGAACAGTGTTCTCAAACCTTAGTAGTCATTGAAATCACTGGAAGGGCTTGCTAAAATAGGGTGCTGGGCCTCACTCCCAGACTTTCTGATTCAATAGGTCTTAGAGCATGGGAAGTTTCATTTCTAACAAGTGCCCAGGTGATGCTAATTCTTCTGGTCTAGTGACCACAGTTTGAAACTACTCTACTAGATGATGTCACAATGAGACCACACACACACAAAAAGAGAAACAGAGAGACCATTAGAAATTTGATGGTTAGAAATTTAAGGTCTTATCAAGACTATGCCCCAAGTGTTGTTCCAAGTTGTAAATGAGATAACTTTGTGCTAAAATGTCCCCCCACTCCAACCTCCAGGAAATCTCATTAGGAAATAGGGGCAATAAGCAAGAGGTGCTGAATCGGAGATTAGCAGTGCCTCACAGCAACAAGTCTTGGGTTCTTTGGAGGCCAGGCCTGTCCTTTGGTCCGTGGTTTGGTCACTTCTCCCAGGTCTGGGAAACCATAGGCCCTTAGGCTTCATCTAGGAGTTGCAGCCCCACCCTTTTTCTCCAGGCTGCCCCTCTTAGTAATCCTTGGAAGGACACAGATGAAGCATGGAATGCCCTTCTCCTATGTCTTATTTCCCCAGTTAGAAGAGGCAGCCTATCTATTCTCTGGAAAGTGGAGCAGGAAGAAGATCAATACTAGGAAACTATTGTTTTATTGTGAAAAGATATATATAACATAAAATTTACCATTTTAACTGTTTTTCAGTGTAAAATTCAGTAGAATTAAGTAAATTTACAATGTTATGCAACCACCATCATCATCTGTCTCCAGAAGTTCTTGATCATCCAAAACAGAAACTCTGTAACCCTTGAACAATAACTCTCCATTTCCCACCGATAACTCTCAGGCCCCGATAACTGCTCTTCTGCTTTCTGCCTCTATGAATTTGCCTACTCTGCTAGGGAACATCCTAAAGTAAGTAAAAATTAATTTTGGAGATCTCTCCCACTGTCTCTTCACAACCCTTACTTTAGGAGAATCCTTACTTTATTCTTTGGCTCCCCAGAGTCCACTTTGACCAACTTCTTCCCACAATGTCTCCAACACTTCCATTCCCATGAGGCCCTCCTTGTTCTACGTGTTAGAAAAAGGGAATCTGCTCAGACTAATTTATGCAGATGTGTAGGTAGTGGGAAGTTTACCAAGGGCTTCCTTTATAACAGATGAGCAGATGCTGTTCTAAGGGCTTTCTCTGCATTTATCCAGTTTATTCTCACAATGTCACCACTAGGCATACTATTAGTGCCATCTGTTTTGTACTGACAAAGGAACTAAGTCTCACGCAGATGAAATACTTTTTCCAAAACTACACAGCCAATAGGTGATGAAGCCAGGAGTTTGACTCGAGGCAGTCTTTCTAACTACAGAGGATGCTTATTAATCAAAATTTATTAATCAGTGGAGCATTAGGCTCTGTGCCTAATGGAATATTTTCAAAAATGTTTTTAAGCCAAGAGGATTTCCTGGTGGGAAGCCAAGAGTCATCAGCAAGGCCTTGGGCAGTTTTCTGCCTCACCCATTATCCCCAGTTCCATCCCCAAATGACTCCAAAAATACAATCTTGATCCCAGCTCTCCAAGCAATTTGACTCTTTCTCAGGCCCTTCCCCTCAACATTCTTTGAGTCCTTTCTGCCTCTCCTGGTGGACAGGACCTCTACTGCCTCCACCTTTGCTTCCTAGATTGGGTACGAAGGAGGCACCAAGCACTTTGTAGGCCTTACCTTGGAGAAAGCCACATCTAACTTCAATATTATCCTTAGTTGACCTCGTTTACGCCAAGATTTGCCTTTTGGGAATTGAGCTAAGATCGGCATGACTGACTTCTCCACCCAAAAGTTCAGTCTTCATAGTCACTCATATACAATGATCATCTTCTCACAGTTAAAAAAAAAAAGCTGGGTTGGGGAGAGGCTAACAATACCAGAGGAACATTGAACAAATCTATCAGGAAACTGTTTTTTTATAAAAAGCTATTGAGATAAATTTGTAAGCTTGCCATTTTAAATCCTCTTTGGAACAAAACAGGGAATAAATAAACATGCTTCAGTGGTGGCCTGAAAAATAATTCAAAAGTATTTAGCACTATAGTAAGTAGGTTACTGACAAGTAGATATGGCATTTCAAGTGTATTACCTATTTCCATCCTTACATTTATTTTACTTCAAAGTGTCCTGAAATTTTGTCATCCAGATATATTTCTCTATGAGAAAACAATTCAACATGCTAGCATTGTAAATTAAATTTAAGCTTCCTCCAACTAAAGATTTACTGATAGATCAAACTCCTTTAAGACTTTTTAAGTTCAATTATTTTTAACCCTAAGTTTCAAGGCAGAGATGAGATCTAGAAAATGATTACTGGCATTAGCATTGACCGAATGTGAAGGCAGTCTGGGTACGCAGTAAGAAAAATATGCATTTAAAGTGGAGGATAACTTATCAGTTAGTAATTCAGACCCTGAAACCAGACATATATGACCAAAAAATGCGACATGGACACTCCTGGTTGAATGACTTTGCACAAATCACTCAAGACATCTGTGCCTCAGTCTATTTATCAGTAAAACAGAAGTAGCAATAATAATTAGATCTTCCTCGTGGTGGTATTATGAGGATTAAATAAGCTAAAGCTTGGTTTCTTGCCTGGTTCTTAGTAAGACAGCAACAAAGCAACTGGCATTATCATCCATTTCGGTCCTCAAACAGTTCTGAAGTCTGAGTGAAGGATTGGTTTTACCTTTAGAGTTTTGGTTTGTTTTTTGTTTTTTGTGGCAGTTGGGGGATAACGGTGGAGAAGGGCACAAGCAGCTCAGAACACAGACATAGGTTAATGGAAGAAATAATACTAATGGACTCTCCTAAGAGGAAACCACTTACTCCAAAAAGAGTATTTGTACTATGGAAAGATCAACCACCTTTAATTCCTCTGGCTGTCCTGGAAGATATTTGCAATGTATGAGTTCAGTACCACCCTTAGCCCCAGGCCAGTGAAGCTGCTTCCCTGGGCACCATTCCCCACTTCAGGGAGGCTGACAAAGGTTCTCTTTGGTGTTCCCCTCACCATGGTGTGTCCCCGCAAGACCAAGAAGAACCTGAAGCCCATGACCCTCTTCCCCCTCCAGGTACTATAGGACCCTGGAATTCCCTGCTTTTCCCAGTATGTTCCTTTACCATATTTAGGGCAGAAGACCCCAGCTTTCTCTACCCAAAGGTCCCCAAGCCTGTCTCCTACATTTTACTGAGCTTTCTTATTAGGTCTTTCCTCCCAAGGAACCCAGGACACCATTGGTGTTTGTACCCTTTCAAACCAAGGAGTGGCCAAGAAGCAGCTCCTTTCAAAGCTAGGTAGGTTGATGGAGACTGTACTTCAGGGCTGAGGTTTCCACCTGTGGTGCAGAGTGGAGCTGCAGGTTGCTGGCCCAGTGTTGTCACACAAGGAGCTGAGAACTTTCAGTTCACCCAACTTGTTTGTCTTTTATGAAACTTATTAAAAGGTAGAAGGATAGAACATATAGCAGTTTATTCACCTGATATATAACTTTAAAATATTTAGTTAAATGGTATTTGGATGAAATATGATCCTACCCTGGCCCCATCCAATGTTAAGGGAAAGAACTGAATGAGTTTGTTGCTGCGTGAAACATGTCCTTTATAAGAATAGTAAAGCAGGAAAAGAACATTTCAAACTTGAGAAACCAGTATCTCCTAACCGCACCTAGCACTTGAATTTTAGCACTTACAAGGTGTAATTGCAGGTACCAATTGCCCAGAAATAACCACATCAGTACATGAGTGTAGTCATTTTCCAAGAGTCCACTGTGGACAGAAATATTTTCACTGACATGTAATTGTAAGAGTCAAAATCCCATGACCTCTCCTTCCGTGGCCGCCTCCTTCTTTACTTCCCTTCCCTGCAAACTTTTTATTTCAAAATATAAGCCCTTTGGGAGTTATGTCATCTGATTTCAAGAGAAAATTACGATTATAAATAGCTCTGAAGGATTAGTTGAGTCACAGATTGGATGCAGGGTCAGTTTTCACAGTTCACCGGGCCCCATCTGCACCCAGGTTGTGTTTAGAAACCTTTGACTTTATGCTTTATTGAGTCCACTGGGACTAAAACTAAAGTCATATCAAACACCAGTGGGAGCATTTTTCAGAGGTAAACAGTGATAACATTTTACACATATATTCCTTATCGTTTCTTTTTCTGTATAGCACATTTTAAGAATTCTTTTTTTTTTTTTTTTTGACAGTCTTGCTCTTGTGGCCCAGGCTGGAGGGCAGTGGTGCCATCTTGGCTCACTGCAACCTCTATCTCCGGGTTCAAGTGATTCTCCTGTCTCAGCCTCCCCAGTAGCTGAGACTACAAGTGTACACCACCATGCCCGGCTACGTTTTTGTATTTTTAGTAGAGACGGTTTCACCATGTTGGCCAGGCTGGTCTTGACACATTTTAAGAATTCCTAAGGAAAATGTACCAGTCATCATTTTTCCATGTTGTATGTTTCTTAAACACAAAGTCTTCATTTTTAAAAAGCACTTACAATGTAAATGATTATGCATACTCTGCCCTTTAACATTAGAATAAAGAGCAATGAAGTCATTAGATGTTTGTAAAACAAAATTAGTTATGATAGTTGAGATCCTATTTTATCATCCTCCTTGCACAAATTTCTTTCAAAAATGAAATGAGGACAAAATGTAGTCATATATGTTTTACATGTGCCGTAATCTTATACAAGTATTCAGATACTTTCATGTCTTAGATAAACATATAGGAGAATTCTTTATAATAATTCTCTGTCTACGAAAAGTCCGGGATGACGATGACTAGTCCATATTACATTATAGTTTTTGTTACTGCACTGTCTACCATGGTCAGATGAAACTTGAGGAGCTGCTCATGTTGCTCAGAAGGAAGAAGACACAGAGTACAAGGCGGGTATGAGGGAAAGGGAAAATGAATAAGTAAGAAGAGGTAAATGTAGGGGAGTAGGGAGAAATATGTCTTTAGATTTATTAGTTTATTTTCAAAATTTATTCAAATTTAGGTTTGAACTACCTGTTTTTCAACTTTCTTCTCTCCAAATTGGAATAACTATCTTAATGAACCTGTGTACACTGACCTATGTCTTCATTAGAAGTTTCTTACTCTTCTATGAACCTGTGTACACTGACTTATGTCTTCATTAGAAGTTTCTTACTCTTCTCTGTGTGATAAATAGCATAAAGGAGCTAATATTTGACAGAAATACTGAGTTTCTTGGCTAAAGGCATATAAACAACCCATACTTTTTTAAAGTTTTCTTTCCTGTGACTTTAAAATGCAATAAAAAATGTTTAGTTTTTTTCTCTACACCAAATATATATGTTTCCCCATAATTTGTTTCAATAATATGACGCATGATTATTCAGAAACAACTTAATCTAAGGGCAATGAAGGAGATGATTGGCAGCAGTGAATTTGCTCCCAAGATGTTGTTTCTGCATAAGCAGCAATAAATTTGATTATATCAATCAAATAGCACAGGATTATACACTAAAACTTCTACCATTTCCATCCTTACTCCACTCATGAAGGTAATCAGTTACAATTAGTCTAATGTAAATATTTCTAGACATTTTATAGCCATTCAATGGATATATATTGGCCCCCTGCTCTGTGTCACACATGATTTTAGAAGCTGATGATACAGCAGTGTACAACAGAAGGCCAACTTTCTGCTCTCTAGGTCTTTGCAGCCCAGGCTGCTAGACTGTAAGCATAAAAAGAACAAACAAACCAGTGGACCTATGGCATGGCATCTAGTAGTGGTCAGTGCTAAGAAGACTATACCAGGGTAAGGCTGGGCATTCGAGGAGTCCGTGGATCAGGTCCGGATCAGATATCTTTCGATCGTCGGTTTCAGATCGAGGTCGAACTGGATCAATAAATAAGACAATCTTAGAAAGAAAGAAAGAAGAAAGAAAGAAGGAAAGAGACTACAACCAAGGATGAATAAAATCACAGAAAATATTTACTACTGGGAGTGGGCACATGGATGCCCTCTGCAAATCTGATGAAATCAGTTCACACAAATGATTCACACAAATATCTGAGTACAAGACTCTAAGTAGAGTGAATAGCAAGTACACAGGCCCTGAAGCAAAAGCAAGCTTGGCAGCTTGCATCCAGCAAGAATAGTGTCACTGGAGCAAAATGAATACAGGGGAACTGGTTAAAATTGATTCGAGAACTTAGCTCGAATGACTTAATGAACTTATGAATAAGGCATTGTGGTCTGACTTAAACTTTAAAGGCATTCTATTTCTCGAGGAAGAGAGACGACAGGGGTCAGAACAAGAGGAGGAGCCAGTTAACGAGCCCGCTGGAGGCAAACAAGAGATGATGGCAACAGCCTCTGTCGTCATTGCAGGTGGGAGTACAAAATGGTATAGCAAGACAGTTTGGCAGTTTTTGAAAAACTAAGCACTTATGATACCATCCAGCCATTGTGTTCCTTGGCATTTCCTCAAATGAGTTGAAAAAAGCTGCACCTGTTTATAGGAGCTTTATTCATAATTGTCAAACATTGGAGCAATCAAGATGTCCTTCAATAGTAGAATGCATAGACAAACTATCTATGCATACAATAGAATATTATTTAGCAATATAAAGAAATTAGCTATCAAGCCATGAAAAGACATGGAGAAAAATGCGTATTACCAAGTGGAATAAGCCAATACTAAAAAGTCTAGCCTTTTACTATATGATACTAAGTATCTGATGGTCTGGAAAAGGCCAAACTAAGGAGACAGCAAAAAGATAGTGGTTGCCAGGGACCAGAGGTGAGGGAAGGAAGGAAGGTTGAATAGACAAAGTATAGGGATTGTTTTAAGGGCAGTGGAACTACCCTGTATGATACTGTAATGGTAGATATATGTTATTATACATTTACCAAAACCCATAGAACGTACAACAGAAAGTGTGAGCCCTCATGTAAACTATGGATGTTAATTAATAATTATGTATTGGCCGGGCGGTGGCTCAAGCCTGTAATCCCAGCACTTTGGGAGGCCGAGATGGGTGGATGGGGTCAGGAGATCGAGACCATCCTGGCTAACACAGTGAAACCCAGTCTCTACTAAATACAAAAAAACAGCGGGCGAGGTGGCTGAGCGCTGTGATCCAGCTACTCGGGGAGGCTGAGGCAGGAAGAATGAAGTGAAAGCCGGGGCCGAGGAGCTTGCAGTGAGCTGAGATCCAGCCACTGCACTCAGCCCGAGGCTGACCGGGCGAACTCCGTCTCAAAAAAAAAAAAAAAATTATGTATTAACATTGGCTCATCAACTGAAATAACTGTACCACAATAATACCAGATGTCAATAATAGGGGAACTGTAAAGGTGGGGGTGGAGATGAGATGAATGAGAATTCTCTGTACTATACACTCAATTTTTCTATAAGCTTAAAAAATAAAGTCTAAATGATGAAGGTGCCTGAAATTGTGGCTCTCAGGCAGGGATAGCATAGGACAGAGTTCTCTAGGTAATCATGCTCATTCAAAAAGGAAAAATTAGAAACTTATTGAGTAGAATAAAAAGGTCAAGGTATGCCAGCTGGCCATGGAAGCTTCCCCCATTTCACACGCTGGAGTAGCAGAGATGTATGCACAGGCAGATGAAGATCTCAAAGGCCACTGTTGTAACTGTGCTGTAGCACAGAGAAAAATCTTTGAGAAACAGACCTGCAGCTAGTATTTCTGTCAGCTGAAGAGAAAGTTAAGTCAGTTCTTGCACACAGGGACACACATCTGACCTCATACCCAGATTCACTTCTTTTCTGCTGTACACATTCTCCTGGTCCTTCTCTTCAACCTTCTGATTTGGAAAGAAGTTCTCTCATACAAGAATGAACAATTTTCAAAAAGAAACCAACACAGAATCCATACCAAAAAAATACCACAAGAACAAAGGTGGAAAGGATAGGGAAAAACACATGTCAAAGAACTCATGCCAGAGGAACGTACACATCTGTGAGCTCATCCTGTGAACTCAAGAACTTCATGAAATCATCAATTCTGTAGAAAAAATAATACGATTAAAACAAAGAAAAAAGTTTCAAGAGGTAAATAATATGATAATACAAGGAGGTGAAACGTGTACACACAACACAGTCAGCAAAAGGAGGAGGAAAATGAGGCTACCCTGTAGAGACAGCCAAGCCATAAGCCACAAAACTTAAAAGAGACATTACTGAAAACACAGTAGAGTGTTTTACAAATAAAACACTTTAAAGGTTAAAAAAAAAAAAAAGAAAGAAAAAGGTAAACAAAACAGGATAAGATCAAGACATTAGTTTTTCAAAAAAAGGTTTAGTGGAAAAATGATAGATATGGAAACTAGATAAAAGAGATCTCTGATATGCATAATCCATTTCCCTGAAGAAGAGAACAAAACAAATGGAACAGAAAAAAATGTATAGTCTGAGAAAACATTAATAATATACCATTAAGTCCGGGTGTGGTGGCTCACACCTGTAATCCCAGCACTTTGGGAGGCCAAGGCGGGCAGATACCTGAGGTCAGGAGTTCGAGACCAGCCTGACCAACATGGAGAAACCCCATCTCTGCTGAAAATACAAAATTAGCCAGGCATGGTGGCATGTGCCTGGGAGGCTGAGGCAGGAGAATCGCTTGAACTTGGGAGGCAGAGGTTGCGGTGAGCCGAGATCGCGCCATTGCACTCTAGGCTGGGCAACAAGAGCGAAACTCCATCTCAAAAATAATAATAATAATAAGTAAATAAAATAATATACCAGTAAGACTTTGAGCCATATGTTTACAGGAAAAAATGATGCCCAATTCCATACCAATTAGGGTCTTCAAAAAGTAGTGAACTTCCAAAATAAAAGACCATTTTTGCAATTGTGCTCAGTTAACTAAACTAACTAAACTCAAAACACTATTCTTACAACTTTTTTTATTCCTCCCACAGCATGCACATTGGTCTTTTAGATACATAAATCATATCACATCCTACTTGAAACAATTCAATGACCTGCCATTGCAAATATGACAGAATCCTTCCAAGGCCTGCTATTAGCTTACTTAGACCTATGTTTGCCTCCCAACTTGAGTCACTCTCTCACTCAGTATACTCCAGCCACATTTGGCCTCCTTTCTGTTCCTCAAACATGCCAATACTGATCATGCCTCGGGCCTTTGTACTTGCCCTTCTTTCTATCTGGAATAGATAGAACAGACTTCCCCCAGACTTTCCTATATCTAATACTTTCTCATTGTTCGGGTCTTAACTATCTGATCATCTTATCTAAAGTAGTGTTTCCTTTCATAATTAACCTATATCATAATCCTTATTTTATTTTTAGTCTTTCTTTTTTTTTTGTAAGGTGTGCACCTTTATTCAACTGGTCTCAAGTCAGTGTACGGGTAAGCCCTGGCTGCCTCCACCCACTCCCAGGGAGACCAAAAGCCTTCAGACATCTCAAATTGGGGGACAAAAAAGAGGGTGCACGAAGGCTCATCATTCAAAATAAAACAAAATAAACAAGTATTAAGCTGAAGATTAAAAAAATTTTGCATTACATAATTTACACGAAAGCAATGCTATCACCTCCCCTGTGTGGACTCGGGAGAGGACTGGGCCATTCTCCTTAGAGAGAAGTGGGGTGGCTTTAAGGAGGGCGAGGGACTTCCTGTAACAATGTATCTCATATTTGGAATGACCATTTTAAAAAGAACAATGTACAATCAAAGTCCTCGGCCACATTGTAGAACTTTGGGGGATGCTCGCTCCAACCGACTGCTGTCACCTTCACCGTTCCAGTTTTTAAATCCTGAGTCAAGCCAAAAAAAAAAAAAAAAAAAAAACCCAAAAAAACCAAAACAAAACAAAAAACAAATAAAGCCATGCCAATCTCATCTTGTTTTCTGCCCAAGTTAGGTTTTGTCAAGAAAGGGTGTAACGCGACTAAGTCCGCCTAGAAGCATTTGTGGTGGAGGATGGAGGGGCCAAACTCCTCATACTCCTGCCTGCTGATCCACATCTGCTGGAAGGTGGACCGCGAGGCCAGGATGGAGCCGCCGATCCACACAGAGTACCTGCGCTCAGGAGGAGCAATGATCTTGATCTTCATCGTGCTGGGCGCCAGGGCAGTAATCTCATTCTGCATCCTGTCGGCAATGCCAGGGTACATGGTGGTGCCACCAGACAGCACTGTGTTGGCCTACAGGTCTTTACAGATGTCCACGTCACACTTCATGATGGAGTTGAAGGTAGCTTCGTGGATGCCACAGGACTCCATGCCCAGGAAGGAGGGTTGGAACCTTCCTTCCAGGGCAGCGGAACCGCTCGTTGCCAATGGTGATGACCTGGCCATCGGGCAGCTTGTAGCTCTTCTCCAGGGAGGAGCTGGAAGCCGCCGTGGCCATCTCCTGCTCGAAGTCCAGGGCGACATAGCACAGCTTCTGCTTAATGTCACGCACGATTTCCCGCTCGGCCGTGGTGGTGAAGCTGTAGCCGCGCTCAGTGAGGATCTTCATGAGGTAGTCAGTCAGGTCTCGGCCAGCCAGGTCCAGACGCAGGATGGCGTGGGCGAGGGCATACCCCTCGTAGATGGGCACAGTGTGGGTGACCCCGTCACCGGAGTCCATCACGATGCCAGTGGTACGGCCAGAGGCGTACAGGGACAGCACAGCCTCGATGGCCACGTACATGGCTGGGGTGTTGAAGGTCCTAAACATAATCTGGGTCATCTTCTCGCGGTGGGCCTTGGGGTTCAGGGGGGCCTCGGTCAGCAGCACCGGGTGCTCCTCAGGAGCCACATGCAGCTCATTGTAGAAGGTGTGGTGCCAGATCTTCTCCCTGTCGTCCCAGTTGTGGGACGTCCCATCGATGCCGTGCTTGATGGGGTACTTCAGGGTGAGGATGCCTCTCTTGCTCTGGGCCTCGTCGCCCACATATGAATCCTTCTGACCCATGCCCACCATCACGCCCTGGTGCCTGGGGCGCCCCACGATGGAGGGGAAGACGGCCTAGGGGGCATCGTCGCCCGCGAAGCCGGCCTTGCACAAGCCGGAGCCGTTGTCGACAACGAGCGCGGCGATATCATCATCCATGGTGAGCTGGCGGCGGGTGTGAATGGGCGGCGGAGCGGCCAAGGCGAGGCTCTGTGCTCGCGGGGCGGACGCGGTCTCGGCCTTGTCTTTCTTTTAAAATATAAGTTCCACCTGAGAAGGGATCATTCTCATTTTTTCCATTTTTAATCACTGCATTTAGTTTGACAATAATTCTGTAATGTTTAAACAGTATGGTGTTTAGATTTATAATTGCTAAAAAGGCATGTTAGTTCATTGCAAATAGGATTTTTACATGAGAAATAGGACTGGTATGTTCTATTAAATGAATATTAATAGAGAACTCAGTCTTTATATTCTACTTTATTTATAACCTACACTGGTAGTTATCACACAGCATTCATAAATGATGGAAAGATTATTTCTTATCCAAACCAATAGGTACACAACATACACACACACACACACACACACACACACACACACACGAGATAGAGAGAGAGAGAGAGAAAGAGAGAGACAGAGAGAGAGGAGAGAGCGAGATATGTATTTTAAGGAAGAGGCTCATGTGATTATTGGTGCTGGCAAGTCTGAAATTTGCAAAGCAAACTGGCAGGCTGGAAACCCTGGCAGGAGTCGTTATTGCATTCTTGATTTCAAAGGCGTTCTGGAAGCTGAATTCCTTTCTCTTTGGGGGACCTTAATCTTTTTTCTTAAGGTTTTCAACTGATCAGATGAGGCTTACCCATAATTTAGAGGGTAATCTGCTTTACTCAAAGTCTACTGATTTAAGTGTTAATCACATCTAAAAAATACTTTCACAGCAACATTTAAATTGGTGTTTGACCAAACAACTGGCCACCATAACCTACCTATGGTGACACATAAAATTAAACTTCATGGAGGTAGTTGTTGCCTTTTCAAGATTCCCTTTTCAAGTTACACAATAGCATATTCCATGCTCTTCCCTTAACACACTCTCGTCCTTTATTTGTGTGTCCCTAATTAATCCATATCCATATCATTCTTTCTCCCTAAAATTATATTCACTTTCTTCTCAGTAAATGACCTTATGCATCATGACTAAGGATTTCCAGCCTCCTAAGTACCACTCTGCTATGTGGAATATCACTTTCATACGCTGGTTTTGTTATGTTTGATGATCTCTCTTGGATCATTTATGAGAATAGGACATATAGCCCTAAAGTCATCAACATGAAATTTACTGTGGAGGAATTGGCACCATCAGTCAGGTTTCTGTCATTCTAAGGAGATTAGCTGACAAAACTAGGCTGCAGTGGAATGCTTGGAGCACGGTGACATCACAAGATTACACCACAATGATTCCTATTCTACTTGTCCCACCTGCCTTGTATTTGATCACTGCATAAGAGATAGTAGAAATGGCATAATCTTTAAAGTAGTGAAATTTTCAAGCCATGTAGTTTAGTGACTTGCTGAAATGGGCTAGGGAATCTAATTTCAAATGGGCAAAAAGAAAAACAAACTATTTTGCTTTAATTTTCTAGTTCAGTGTTTTAGGGGTAAATCAAAACCATCCAAATGTAAGATCAGAAAGAAAATTAAAAATCGAATAAAGTAAGTATTAATCAGTATTAACATTCAACTCTAAATCTTTTTAATCTTTATAGGTATACATGTATCTTTGTGACTCCAGAACTTATGTTTACTTTTTTCATAAGGTATTTCATAAATACATTCATGCTTATTTAATACCATGTAAAAGAAATATTGGCAAATGACTATTTTCTGCAGGTTTATGGGAAACAGCAGCATATACAGGAGGCCATTTAAAGGAACATGAAAAGTTCCTCTTCTGCATATTACCTTTTGAGCCTCTCTTTGGCCAGATTGAGTTCTTTGTGGAGACCTCCTGGTTTTTGTCCTTTGTTTTGTCCCTGCTTCTTGAGATGGCCTGTGCCTTGTTTCTGAGGCGTTGGCATGTACAACCATTTCTTGCCACCTTCCAACATCAGCTCATAAACCTTAGGCCTAGGTCTGTGCAAAGAGATTTTCAAAAGCAGATGAAACCCAAAGGTTAAAGCTAACATGTGCCAATGAGTTTTTAGATTGGTGCACAGATAAGGAAAGAACCCAGTCAAATGGCAGGCAGAGCGGCCTGTGTTCCTCCTGGAGACAAAGCTCAACTGTTCTGTAAGCTGTTTCTGTATTTGGTGGGGAGCCTCTGGGATGTTGCCAGTTCAGACCTTTAGGAAGTTGTTGACTGCTGAAGTTGACTGGCCTTAAAATAGCGATGTTTCCTGAGTGTCCTCTTTAATGGCAGCTGTTATTACTCAGCAGTCCAGTCAATTTTATCTACCTGGAGCTTACACAGAGCGTTTCAGTTCCTGTTCACTACCTCACTCACTGGGTTGATTTCCTTGGCCAGCAGTTCTAAACCCATGAGATCTCCACCCACTGGTCACCTGAAATGTGCATTAAACATAATCTATTTATTTTCATGTGTTTTCATTTTTTTTTTCATTTTTAAAATCTGTGATATTGATAGAATGGATATCGTTGAGAGCACTTAAGTTGTTATTTTCCTAAAATTTAGGGGTACTTATCCAATAAAATAGTACCTGTGAATGACTTTTATACATTGCAAAGCCTTATTCAAATATCTTATACTATATGTAAGACATACACTAGATTATTAAGTATATGACAGCTATTATGGATTCAATCCCCCTTTATTCTTTCCACTCCAGTTGCTTGTTTTAATAGCAGACATCTGTTTATGAATTCTCTTCCATATCTTTCCTTAGTTTTATTCGTTATCAGAACAGCACACTAAAGATATTAACAGTCGGTACCTCCAGACTAGTGTATCATTGTGCTGAAATGTTTGGGAAGCAGCAAATGCAAAATCTATTAGTTGTTACCTTCATATGATCGATTTGAGAAATTAAAAGCTTTCCAAATGTTAATGAATTTTTTTTTCTTTAGAGAGTACATATTAAGGAATACACAGAGCGGTATTGGCTATATTTTAAATTCCATTGCAATCCTTGTTTTCCTGTTATTAGTTTTTCTTCACTTTTTAAAAATGTTTAATCTGTATAAATTTTTGTAGAAGACTTCTGGATACTGAAGATGAGCTCAGTGACATTCAGACTGACTCAGTCCCATCTGAAGTCCGGGACTGGTTGGCTTCTACTTTTACACGGAAAATGGGGATGACAAAAAAGAAACCTGAGGAAAAACCAAAATTTCGGAGCATTGTGCATGCTGTTCAAGCTGGAATTTTTGTGGAAAGGTAAGTGAAATTGTTGGCATCTCAAGACAATAATATTTGAAAGGCAGCAGATACATTCATTTTATGAAAGGTATGAGCAGTCTATATTTCACTTATTGAGGAAAACTGTAATCATAACTATAACTAGAATGAACAAATTTGGGACTTTATGATGAACTTACCTATAACAAAAACACCTGGTCCCGGATGCATTCTGTTTATTTATTTTAAGTTGACATGAAGACTGAAAGCAAAGACTTTTGAATGACCTTTCTCCTCAAATGAACCTTTGTGAACAACTGTTTAAAAACAATTCTGACACATGTATATGTTACACAACTAATTTTACCTGAATAAAATGTAACATTTCATAAAATACATTCTACATTGGGTAGCAATCTACATGTCAAGATCACTCAGGCCTTCCTTTGCCCTAAAGATAAAAGCCCATTCACTTCCCATCTTTCCATAATGGAGGAAATCCCTCTCGTGCTCACTTTTGATAGTTTTTTTTTTTTTCCCAACATTTCTGTCACTGAAGCAAGGGATATTTGATGGCCCCTAGAAACGCCTAGTTATATCATCAGAGTTTTCAACGTGAAACATATGTTAATATGACCCAATTTTATGTTCTTTCAGCCCTTAGGAATATAGCTTATTTTTTCCATCTAGGAAACAAGATATTTCCTAGAACTAAAACTACAAAAGACCCAAAATAGACATTTTATGTTTGACAAAATTGAAAAGTAGTTATCAGAAATCCCTTAGATTAAAAAATAATTATATGAAATTATATATAGAACGATTATTTGAATATTTTAGAAACTAGTAAAGTTGAGAAACAGAGAACATTTTGCCAATATGCTTAAAATTAAATTTTAGAGAAAATGCATTATTTCTCCTCTTCTGATGTCTCTAGGTATTACTGTTAATAAACATTACAAACTTTAATTTTCTTCTGCTAAAGGGACAATGGAAAGCACATTTGAATTTCTAAAAGTGTAAATGAGAATGCATGGCAAGAAATGTATTATAAAACTTAAAGATGGTTAAATACACTACACAATTTAAAGAAGATGACTTTTCTCTAGCACCGAATTAAAAACATCTAAATAGTACATCAGAAAATCTGTGAGAGAATCACAGATGAAACATGAGAGTATGTTTGATTTGCTAAAGAAATGTATATTTTGTCTTCTTTGTTTAAAAAAAAATTGCAGAACTTGGCAAACTGGGAAAAAATGTAAACTGTGGAGGAAGATCAACCGAATTTCCATTTCCATTCAAGAGAAGGTTATAATACATAAAATATATGAATATGCTAAATTTCCATTTTTTCATATGTTTATTTAGTAGCCTATAAAAGTATAAAATTTTATTTAGTAGCCTATTAAAGTAAACTTTTTTAGTAGCCTATAAAAGTATAAAATTGTACTTCAGGTAACTAAATTAGTAAGCAGTCTTTAAGAAATCAGTGTGCTAAGAACATATGGAAAAAAGTCTTTTTTTAATCACTGTTGAATCCCCACTAGTAGGTGCATAAAAATAGTGGGACAAGTTTATTGGAACTTTTCAAAAGTAATCATCTTCAATCTTGACAGCTGAGTCTACTTGAAGTCTTGTTGCTTCTTCCTTTAAACACTTCCTCCCAAGATTCAATTCCCCGGCAAGCCCTGGCAATTACTTACCCAAATGCATTCTGAATCCACCCACTCCTGCAACCACAATCTAAGCCTCCACTATCTGCCTTCAGAAATATGATAGTAACTTTCTAACTGGGCTCCTCTCCTCCTCATTTGCCCACCCCAACCAAGCCATTCCACAGTGATGTTTTTAGAATACAAATTAGTTCCTGTCATTCTTCTTCTTCTTCTTTTTTTTTTTTTTTTTTATGACGGAGTCTCGCTCTGTCGCCCAGGCTGGAGTACAGTTGCGAGATCTCGGCTCACTGCAAGCTCCGCCTCCCGGGTTCACGCCATTCTCCTGCCTCAGCCTCTCGCGCAGCTGGGACTAGAGGCGCCCGCCACCTCGCCCGGCTAGTTTTTTGTATTTTTTTTGGTAGAGACGGGGTTTCACCATGTTAGCCAGGATGGTCTCGATCTCCTGACCTCGTGATCCACCCACCTAGGTCTCCCAAAGTGCCGGGATTACAGGCGTGAACCACCGCGCCCGGCCTAGTTCCTCTCATTCTTAAGCTTCAAACCACCAGAGGGTTTCCCAATTCACTTGAGCCTGGTTAGGTCCCATTTTGCTTTCTAGCCTCATCTACTGCAAACTTCATCCTTGACTGAACACCTATACCAGCCTGATTTCAATTTCAAGAACATTTCTAAGCTCTTTCCTGCCTTGGAGCCATTCATCCTGTTATTTTCTCTGTCAGAAGTGGTTCTCCCCACCCTTCAACATAGCGGGCTGGCCCTTTTACCATTCCAGAGGTCTTCCCGGATCACTCTATGCTGTTCCTCACTATTGCTGCCCCCAGCCAGTGGTTTACCTTCCAGCACTTATCCCTGTTTGTAATCATATATTGTCTCTTATATTTCATTTCTCCTCACCACTGGAATAAGCCCTGTGAAACAGCAGCAATATTTTCCTTGCCTTCCACTGAGTAAGTCTGCTGCCTCTCAGAATGCCTAGTACAAAATAGTGTTGTTTTCTGTTTGTTTGTTTTGTTTTGTTTTTCTTTGAGACGGAGACTGGCTGTGTCACACAGGCTGGAGTGCAGCGGCGTGATCTCGGCTTACTGCAACCTCCGCCTCCCGAGTTCAAGAGATTCTCCTGCTGGGATTACAGGCTCCTGCCACCCCGCCTGGCTAATTTTTTTTGTATTTTTAGTAGAGACAGGGTTTCCCATGTTGGCCAGGCTAGTCTCGAACTCCTGACCTCAGGTGATTCACCCGCCTTGGCCTCCCAAAGTTTTGGGATTACAGGCGTGAGTCACTGCGCCTGGCCTTAAAATAGTATTTTTTTAAGGAGTTTTTGAATTATATCTTGTAACTATTACGGAAACTTCCAAAAATAATCCACTACATTTCCAGTTAGACTTTCACCACCTTTAGAGCCCAGGAAATTCATTGTCATTTTTCAGAAACTTGTAATATATCACCTGTTTACTAAAGTGTGAGACAACTGGGTTAAGATATCTCTGATACTCATTCTAATTCAAGGATGAGTCATCTTAATTTTCCATCTTAGTTTACTATTTCTAATTTTCCATCCTAGAATTCTATTCCTGATTATAGAATTAGAAAAGTATGATAATGGGAAAGTTTTGCTGTCTCTTTGGAAGGGTAATCCTCTTTGTCTTCCTTTACATTCCATGTAATGAGAAAGTATATTGGTATTCATTTCTCAACCTATCCCAGGTTTAAGAAACTCAGTAGCACCAGAGGTCCCATTGAGGCCAGAGAGCTCTAAAGATATAAGATTTCGAACCAATGATATTGGCTGCAAAGTAATGAGAGCAGTTACAATAATAATAAAAATGATGACTTTCTTGTATTGAGAATCATTTACTCTTCACAAAAAGCTTATAATTATTCTCATTTTACAAATGAGTGACATTAAATAGTTTCCAAAGGTCACACAGCAGTGAGTGGCTAACATGTGATTCAAAGCGTGTGTTCTCTTTGCCTTTCTGTGCCATGAAGTCAAGTCAAGTTAATGTTAATTAACATTTTAAAATTTCTTAATCCTGAATGATTTTTATATTGACCCTTTTCCCTGTTCATCATCCTTCAATTTCCCCTGCACCTCCATTTTTTAGTATTAATGGTAATGACTAGAAAGAGATGGAAAAGACTGTTTCCAAAAAAAACCTAAGTATCATTGTCGATAGTAATTATTCTAGATCTTGTATAGTATGATTAGTAGTTTCCTTGCTCTGCAAGATTAGAATTATACTTATATCAATGAAGTAATTAATATAAGTATTCTTAGTTTTAACTGTTCTAAAATCTTTCAATAGAGATATAGGATAATTTCTTATTTTACCTAATCACCCACATCCAAAAATAATTTATGATTGTTTAAAATAAAGTGGAAGCATGAAACCTTTGTGCTTAAGGTCTCTAGAATAAAATAGAGAGATACTTCATCAAGAAAACCTAGGCTAGAGATGTAATTAAACACAATATTTTCATTCTGAACTTCCAACTAGTCAAGACTTAACAGGAAAACATGATAAATTGCTTAGCTTTGATTATCTTTAACAAATGATGACTTTTACATAGAAACTGAGTAATATGTCCCATGCATTTTTAACATAAGGAACATTGAATCAAATAATTTGGTATCTTCTATAGCAGTTTTATAAAAGACGCAGAATATTGTCCACGTGACCATTTCTTACATCAAACATATTTATCATATTTAATTAAGCTATGGCATTCTCCAGGCCTTTTGTAGGGAGAATTTACAGATATAGCCTAGAAATTCAGCTTGTTGTGGACTAACTTGATATAAAAATTAAAGGACATGATTAATAATCAATTGAATTCTTTCTTCCCAGGCCTTGGAGGAGGAAACGTGTTTCTTTCAGAGTCCCGAATGGAAGCACTATTGCTATATCACACACTAGGCTATCATATTGATTCTTTTCTCACATGAATTCATGGAGGGGGTTCTTATATTTGGTTTATGCTATTTGGGTTGCCCAGCAGAAGATAGAAAAAATCAAATCACTGATTATTAAAAACACTTTTGTTGGCTCGGTGTGGTGACTCACGCCTATAATTTCAGCACATTGGGAGGCCGAGGTGGGCAGATCGTGAGGTTAGGAGTTTGAGACCAGCCTGACCAACATGGTGAAACCCTGTCTCTACTAAAAATACAAAAATCAGTTGGGCATGGTGGCACGTGCCTGTAATCCCAGCTACTAAGAAGGCTGAGGCAGGAGAATCGCTTGAACCCAGGAGGCGGAGCTTGCAGCGAGCGGAGATCACACCACTGCACTCCAGCCTCCATGACAGAGCAAGACTCCATCTCAAAAAAAAAAAAAAAAAAAAAACAGAAACACAAAACAAAAACAAAAAAACACTTTTGTTATTGATACTATTATGGAAATGAAAATAACCTTGTTTTCTTTCTGAATAACCTTTCTTAATATTGAATGACAATTTGAACAAACTTAAATAAGTTTTGCTGATATTAATTTCCCGATATCATTAAATAAAAGAAGGGAGCTATGTAAATTCTGATGACACTACATCTCCCCCCCCCCATAATTTTAATATAAAAATATAAAGGAATTATTTTAATGACATTTAGCTTCCAGACTAAAAATTTTGTCATATAAATGGACACAAAACAAGAATGTTCTGCTGTCAGGGATATGTTGGCATGTTAGAAAGTTGTTGCATATGCAAAGTGTAGTGAATCTTTCAATATGATAAAGTTCAGGGAAGGATATCTTTACATGGAAACTAAAGTCACATTAACTTTACAAGGTGATTGTGAATAGAGAATATATTACATTGTCAAATTGTAGATGTTTAGTAAAAGGTGACTATAGTTATCATTGTTGACACAAAGGGAGTCTGTAACTAATGATAAGAGGTGAACATGTCAAAAGTCATCTCTTCCCTTACGTTTCAGAAATAGTTGAAAACTTTGAATCAATGAGTTTTATATATACACTTATTTTTGTCTTTTTTAGGATGTACCGAAAAACATATCACATGGTTGGTTTGGCATATCCAGCAGCTGTCATCGTAACATTAAAGGTGAAATCATTTCATTATTTTCATGTTTAAAATGGTCATTTAAAAAATGTTCTTAAAAAGGCTAGGAGAAAACGAGAATAGGTCTTTACTGCAGCCTACATCTTAGAACGTTAAAAAAACTCCACATATTCTAACAATTTAACAAATGAACTGTGTTCCAAATCATGACTCATTGTAGATTTAAATGACTGATTTACACAAACTATATCAACGTATATATATATATGCATGTTTGTATGCATACATACGTGTGGTTTTTTTCTTAATTTTATTTATGGGGATCTTGAATTTATTTTGAAATGGCACTAGTACTTGTCAAAATGTACATATTTTGTTATGAATGTATTATGGAAGAGTTAAATGCATGTTATAAAAAGATGTTTTAGTCAATTATGTTTAAATGACAAAACATATAGAAGGAAATTATTTAGGATTGTAGGTCTGAAAAATACAAAATGTAAGATAAAATTAAGAAAGAAAAAAAACCTTATCTCTCTTATCTTTGACTTCTCCTGTGGCTATACTATTCTAAGGCCCAATTGCAGTGCTATATATGTTATAAATAATCAGAGTTGAAACTCTGAAGTGAGTAAAGTTGTTGGCTCACATACATGCCCCATTGTGTGTGTATGTTTATGTGTGTGTGTGTGTGTGTGTGTGTGTGTGTGGTGTTCATGTGCCTTGTTTCTAAATGTTATTTCTACAGAGGCATTTTGTAGGCTCATCCTTCTAAATTCCTTGTTTCTATTGCCTAATTTGGTTAAGGGAAATTAACATTGTCTCCTAAAACATCTTCATGTTGCTTTTTCTGCATTAACCAAGAATTTAAAGGATATTGGCAGCAGCGGATCTTGGGTTGATTTATTTCTGACTTATTGTACTCCTTTTTAATTTTAAATTTGTGTTTTCAAAATTTTTAAGCATCTTCTTTGCATTTGTGTTTTCTCTGCTGCATGTTAGATTTTAATCTCATTAATTTTAAAAGACAGCTCGTTTTTCTTTGGTGCTTTTTTATATTTGTGTTTCTCTGCTTCCTGTCAGATCAGAAGGGACACTAGATTCTGATAGGAACGCAAACTCTACTGTGAACTGTGCATGTGAGGGTTGTGCACTGCTGATGAGGTGGAACAGTTTCATTCCAAAACCACCCAACCCCAACTCGACCTGTGGAAAAATTTTCTTCCACACAACTAGTTCCTGGTGCCCAAATATTGAGGACCACTGCATTAAAGGATATTAATCATTCCTCGGTTCTTGAGAGATTTTGCCTTCTCTATTATTTCCTTAACAGTGAGCAAGAAAATTACTCATTTTTATTTTATTTAAAGAATCTTCGCTTAAAAACCAACTAACAAAATATTTTAGTATGAGAGAATGTAGTATTTTTTCTAACATGTCGTATAGTAAAAAAGATATAAACTAACAGGTTGAGAAAGGGAATATCACCAAGTAAAGAATGTTTTAGTTAAATAATTCTTATTTTCTGAGAAGCCTCCTTGTCTTGTTCGTTCTCAATCTGATGACATAAAATCCAAGCATCTGCAGTAGTTTACAAATGTAAATCATCAGGGTTTATAAAAAAATTCTCAAGAAATAAAGAATTAACCTTTTACTCAGTGGGAACACCCAAGTTGGAGCTGTAAATATAAATAGCAACCTTCTAAGAGTCTGGACTAACTCTTGTTTGTTAGCTTTGGAGTTTGATAAAAGATTTGTTGGCCTCCTTTGAGATTTACTGATGTAAAATGCCTTCTAACAGAACTTATAATAACTTTTAATATATAAAGAGATAAAGCAAGCATTTGGGGGTCAAATAAGGGCCAAATGCAAGGAATTTAATAACGACATACAAGCAAACCAAAAACTATTTCACTGGTGCTTGTTTCCAAGTGATTAAAAATACCATTTGAAGCTCTTACTATTATTTTTTGAAGGAAGTATTTTTAAAAGAGACTGAATACTTTTTATCAGGTTTTTAATTTGGTTCTAGCATATTATAGCACATAGAGTTGGCCTCCAGAAAAAATGTGTTGAATGAAATTTGAAACATGCCTACTCAAATAGAAAATTAATGCATAGCTTTATGGTTGCCCACTTGCTGTTCAATACTAAACCTACTGTATGTGTGTAAACAGTAGGCCTTCTTGCTAGCAGTTTCTGATAACCATTAGAATGGACTACAGTGCTTCTATAGATTTTCAAAGCAAAATCATGAGGTAGCTGGAGTGGTTTATATCCCTGCTCACTGCCCTCTCTCTCTCTGTTATGGGGTACTTTCTAGTTTCCCTTCTGGCCTGCTTGCTTCCCTAGGGAATTGCATGAAATACGAGTATTACTATCCTCTTCCTCAATCAAAAGGCCCACTTCCTTTTTCTCACCACCTGTCCCTCGAGCAAAGTATTAGTAAGTCAGCCAAAGATAGAGCAAATAATAATAGGTGAAAAGTAGTGTAAAAAAATACCTTTTAATAATTAAAGATAGTGTATACTCTATCTCTCTATGATATTTATATATTTTTCTTTCTTTCTTTCTTTTTGGAAATGGACTCTCACTCTGTCACCCAGGCTGGAGTGCAGTGGCGTGATCTTGGCTCACTGCAATCTCCGCCTCCTGGGTTCAAGCGATTCTCCTGCCTCAGGCTCCTGAATAGCTGGGATTACAGGTGTGCACCACCACACCTGGCTAACTTTTGTATTTTTTGTAGAGATGGGGTTTCACCATTTTGGTCAGGCTGGTCTCAAACTCCTGACCTCGTGATCAGCCCATTTTGGCCTCCCAAAGTGTTGGGATTACAGGCGTGAGCCACTGCACCAGGCCAATATTTACATCTTATAACAGGACGTAAATATCAAAACTTTATGCCAAACTGCAAACTCTTATGGTGAAATTTCAAGCAATGTAGCAAGTGAGTAAGAAAGAAAAACTGGCACTATTTCTTCTGTATTTCCCAATTGACATCACCTATGTAACTAGCAATTCTATGCTAAATTGAGGTCCACTCTGAGAATGATTTATGGCAGGAAGTTGGAGAGAGATTAAAGATAATGACAGTATTATGGTATTATCAAATGCATTAAATCAGTTTAGTAACTTTGGGATTAAAGAAAAGGTTTTGGTGCTTTATTCAGCATTATGGCCTCCATTTTCTGGACCCATGGATACTAAGTGGTCCTGTCCTATGAAACTCTGGTCAAAGTGTAGTTTGGCATGCTAAATTGAAAGATGACCTGTTAAATGTACAATGCCTTATCTTTTGAATAAATTCTCATAGAAACATTATTGTATTGGCACCTAAAGTACTTATTCTTTTTTCTACAGGATGTTGATAAATGGTCTTTTGATGTATTTGCCCTAAATGAAGCAAGTGGAGAGCATAGTCTGAAGTTTATGATTTATGAACTGTTTACCAGATATGATCTTATCAACCGTTTCAAGGTCAGAAACATGGAACACAAGTGAAATGCTCTTAGAATTGGTTATTTGAATAAGAATGAAAATGCAGAACATTTGAGTAATTAAGCAATTCATTTTAGGATGTCTTAGCAGGTCACAGAATTAAGGGGATGAGGTCTTTACATGATAGAACCATTCTTCATAACTCACTGACACATCTATATATCCACCTAGAGATCATGAGACCACTATAGCCTCATTCCAGAAAGATGCCAACATTCCCTGACTTATTCACAAAACACTCACATAAGGTTTGGCAGCTATGTCTTAAAGAAATATGACTACTCCAGCATTCTTAAAATACAAAATGAACCTTTACTGCCAGCTTTTCTTAAATTAGATTGAAGGGTCTTCTAATTAACTTCATTTAGAACCATCCAAGCAATAGATTTGATACAGACTACTGAGCAGACTGTATCTTATTACTTTCATCATTTCCTATAGAATAATCACATTTTTAGAGCTGTAAAGTACTGGGAGATAATCTATTTTAACCTCTTTGTATTAAGATAGAAAAACTAGACTCCACTAATTGTAACTGGAAATATTTACCCTTTTAAGAACTAGCCTTCCTACTCTCTGGAAGATACTAAAATTTCAGTGTAATAGTATGAGTAAGTCTGTTATTTAATCTGTCCTAGTTAAATACTAGGGGGTTACAATCCTTCTTTTTGGGAATGAAAGCTAACATGTTCATGAAGTGGTTTTTCAGAACAATCGACATTTGACATAAAGAAACTGTTGTCCACATCTGACTCACTAATATGTTCCACGACAAACTGTGCTCAAATTGATTTAGTACCACTTTTTTCGTCAAAATATAATTATAATTATTACTTTCCACAGATTCCTGTTTCTTGCCTAATCACCTTTGCAGAAGCTTTAGAAGTTGGTTACAGCAAATACAAAAATCCATATCACAATTTGATTCATGCAGCTGATGTCACTCAAACTGTGCATTACATAATGCTTCACACAGGTATCATGGTAAGAAAGTCTTTGTAACTGAGGTTTGTTCATTTGGAAGCATCAACTTCCATTCTTGTAAGTTCCTATTGTCTCTTTAATGCCCATAGAGGTATTCAAAGTAATAAGTATTTTTCAAAAAATACTTTAAGTCAGTGCAAAACAGATAACCAGAGGCAAATAAAAATATATGTTTCCCCAAATTTGGACTACCAAACATTTTTGTTTGTAAAATCATTTTTTCCATAGAAATCAACCAAAAAAGTGACCTAGAGAAAAAGTCTTTAGAATAAAAGTTATAGCACTCTGTTCTCACTCATTATGTGCTCCTAACCTGACCTTAGTCGCTTTTGCTCTCTTAGTCACAGTCAAATTCTAATAGGATTTGGGGAAATTATTCATGTGAATTTTTCCAAATTTTATTTCCTCTTCTTTGCATTTGTTGAATCAATGAATGGGTGACTAAATGATTCAGCGAAGCAAAGCCTGAAATAACAGTGAGTGTATGACAGGAACTCCGAGAGAGCTGGGAATTTTTGTAATGTCTTAAAACTCACAGTGATTCCCAGAAGGTAAAAAGTGAGGAACTGACCTTCCTGTGAAGATGCCAAACTGAGCTGGGTTCAAAAAAGGAGCAGGCCATGTGAGATTTCTAAATCCTAGCACCTGCTTTAATTGTGAAGTGTAGTGAGAAAATGCCATTTCAACCTAGGAGGCAACCAGAATTTTGTCATTTACAAAAAATATTCCTGCTTGAATGCATTTTTTTTTTTTTTTTACATTTGCTACAAGTGTAAAGGGAGTCAAATAAAAGTCTCCTATATCAGCTTCAGAACATCTGGTGTGAAGGTGACATTGAAGAGATGTGGGTGTCATATTAATTGGTAAACAGAGAAAATCAAATCTACAATGTGGTTTTACTCTCAGAATTATAAGGAAGACTGTTGTGGGACCTAATAGGCCATTCCAACTTCTCTGTAAGACTGGGGAATTTGGCCAAGCCTGGCATGACTCCTAGAAAGTTAAAGTTGTTAGCAAAGATCACATAGTCACTTTCTGAGAGCTATGACTTACCAAATATAAATGTAACTTTCTGATTGTATTCATCCTTTAGCAAAAATGTGTCACTGGGCTCTTTACTCATCCATTAATTTGGCCATTACAAAAATAGTCTGGTAGTAGACCTTTAGTGTTGTCCAGAATCAAGAAAATACATTTTAACTAAAGAGAATAATGAGAAATTCTACCATAGATGGAGAAAGGGAAGACAAAATGAGTTTATGAATGAATTGACTATTTTGTCAATACTAGGTTACACTGTCAGCTTCACAATTTTTGGAAAGTTATTTTAACAAGTTTTGCCTACATTAAAAAGTAGTGATAGGTGACTATTACATTTCATGTATACAAATGTGTTGGTTCTTTGTAACAAAAAAGCTTTATAGAAATTTTCATTAGCAAAAACTCTTTAGTTCTTTCTCACCCCTCAGATTTGATATAAAGAAGACTGGGTCATCTACTCTAGTGTTTTGGTTGATGCCCTGCTATTTCAGGATGGCCGTATCAGTGTGACATTTATGAAGCACTCCAGTAGCAGCCCAGTACTGTCAGGAGACTAATGCATGTTGTCATCTGCAAGATGTTTTAAGGACCATTCCTGAAAGGGATTGCAATTAAGCCATCGTCCTTCTGTTTGTTAATGTCATAAGGGACGCCCTCAAGTCTGGGAGTAGACAATGCAGAGGAGAGTTGATGCTCATACACCTGCTTGTCCCCCTCACTCTCCTTTTGTCGCTTGATTCATTTGTAGTCCTGTGCCATGGTGACAGTGATGTGCAAATAACTCAGTCCATTTGCTAAGGAACAAATGTTTTATAAAGTGCTGTCAAGCCACCTTCAAATGTCTCTTTGAATATGAAATTATCCAAGGGCCTTGGCCAGAAGACATTTGCATTAGAGGGTTCCTGGCATTGCGTTCTCTCTAATACTAAGAGTACAAGGAAGAGAGATGAATTTACATCTAGTTCCTTTGGAATTTTTAGTGCACTGACTACACAGAAACAGTCTTCCACACTTTGGAATGACTTCATTTTTCTCTGATTAGTCTACAGTACATTTAGCAGTACATCTTTCTACAAATTATGTGGAAATTCTGTTCTTATAAATGGCTTCCAATATAGTGTTTGGAAGAGGAAAGAGAGTGTGGACTCAGGAAGCAGTCAGACATGAGTTTAAACCCATGCCCCACCCCTTTCTAATTTGCTAGCTCTACATTGCTTCCCTTGTCACTAAAATGCAGTTAATAATACCAGCCACTTTATAGAATGGAAATGAGGAGTAAATAAAATCGCATTTGTAAAGCACCTAACCTAGTGCCTAAAACATAATAGCTATTAACATACCTTCATTAATTAATTGTAATATGCCAATTTTCTATACTGGTAACTTAGAGCAAACTTCTTCAGCCTATTCAAAGGAATAGAGAAAAATAGTGTCAAATCTCATAAATTCTAGCTAAAAGAGTTGTTAATACTCAAGGAATCAAGAAATAAATGTGATTTTCTGACGTGAAATTCTCCCCACCCTTTATATAATACACATATATACTTTGTATAATACACATATATACTTTGTATAATACACGTATTTACTTTTTCTATCCCACAGGCGCACACACACACACATCCTGAGTAATTCAGATATGAAAATTACATTATAAGTCCTAAGTCAAAACTCTATTCACCTCTACCCATTCATATAGTAAAATTAGCTAGAAATTCTCCTTTTGAAACCTTAGAAGAATATGTTCAGCATATTGCCTTCTTTATGTAATGAATGCTATCGTGATCCGTGGAAGAAATAGAAACTTTGAAATCAGACAGATTTGGGTTTGCATTCCTGCTCTGCCACTAGATAGGTATGTGAACTTTGAAATGTTGATCCATTTCTCTAGGATTCAGCTTTGTTATCTGCAACATAGGTATAAAAATATTTACATTGGCCGGGCGCGGTGGCTCAAGCCTGTAATCCCAGCACTTTGGGAGGCCGAGACAGGCAGATCACGAGGTCAGGAGATCGAGACCTGGCTAACACGGTGAAACCCCGTCTCTACTAAAAAAAAAATACAAAAAACTAGCCGGGCGAGGTGGCGGGCGCCTGTAGTCCCAGCTACTCGGGAGACTGAGGCAGGAGAATGGCGTAAACCCGGGAGGCGGAGCTTGCAGTGAGCTGAGATCCGGCCACTGCACTCCAGCCTGGGCGACAGAGCGAGACTCCGTCTCAAAGGAAAAAAAAAAAAAAAAAAATATTTACATATAACCATCTTATGAAGTGGTTATAAGAATTTTATGAGACCAGCTAACTAAAATGTCCAGTTAATAATTCCCTTCCTTTGTTTCTGTTTTAATACATGTGGCTAATAGCAGTCAATACCTCTTTATAAGTTGATGACTGCCCACTCTAGAGTAAGCCAACCTGAGCATTTCTCCAGACAAAATACAACCTACAGGTCTGATGAAATACAGTGTCTGCATTGCTCATGACTTATCATCTTAACCCTTTATTTCTGCCTGTTAGGAATCAGAAGAAACTTGGATTTGTATTGACCACTGCTGTAGTTGGAACGAGTGACAAGATTTAACCTCATTCTCTCTGGCTTGCTCTCAGGAGTCATTTATAAAATCTATGAATTTAAGCACCTGTTTTCTGAGTTAGAATTCTTTTTGATACTAGCACAAAATGAATCAGCAGCTAATAAACTAACAATCAGTCCAGAATTCTACTTTTGCTAATACAAAGTAGATGTGTTTTTAAATTAAGTGTGAAAGTTCAATGTTTCTCTCTTCCTATACTAGTTTGTAGTGGAACTTAATGATTTAGTCCATAGTGTGGAAATAAGTAAGGGGAATTTGTGGAGAAAGTACTATTTATGGGAGGCAGAAATGAACCAGAATAAAAACAGGAAATGTGTTTATAATAAATTTTCACAGCTAGCAAGATAATAATTTTAAATATTTATGAGTCAATCACTAATTAATTCCATCTCTGATTTTCTAATTTAATTTCTTTTTACTATTGACACTTTATATTCTGTATTATCATAGTAGATAATGAATGCTGCCTTTTAAAAACCACAGCTATATTTATAAATACATAATTTGAGCCCACCCCAAAATTTAAATAAGTGACTTTTTAAAAAGAAATCATTTTCTTTAATAAAACAGTGGGTTTCTAGGGTTCAAAACTAGTTTAACTTCAATTGCTATTCATTTCATGGTGTTTATAGTTCCATAGTTTCATTGGGAACATTGGAGGCTCAGTCCCAATTCAGACCTCTATAAGGTCACTTTCTTCCTTTTAATGACACATAATTAAATGTGTCTATGAACACAGAACAGCTAGTTATATTAATTCCCTTTGGCTCTGAAAATTATTTCTGCTTCATCTGATTGTGAGGCGTTTGTACTTGAATTACAATCACTAATGATATTTTAACTATTATTTCCCAGATTTAATGCCTTAATCAACTCATTTAACATAGTAAGTTCCTAGCAAAATGCCATTTATTCTTTATTTTACCATATGACAAGACATGATAGGCACAGTGCATACATTAACTCAAAACTTCTTCTTAAATCCCATAGGGGAAAGGTTACTAATGCCATTCTCACCAGAACTGTAGCTGAGAGGGTAAATAACTCATTTTCCTGAGGATTAACAGAGATTTAAAACCAAGACTGATTCCATGGTCTCTTACCACTGTTACCTCTTTCTAATGCAAAACTAGCTAATTGCAATTTAACAAATACTAAGTTCCTAATATGTGCCAAATATCATGATAGGTTATGTGAAGGGAGCTAAGATTAATAAGATTATAGCTTTGGTATCTATGAGATTCAACAATTGTCACTGCCTTCATTTTTGACCCATGGACCTTCAATGGTTTTCTTTTACCTTTTACACAAAATCTAAATTCATCAATTCTCATCAAATTAGTCCATTCACTCTTTCCATACTCTCCATATTCTTCAATTTCACTTCACTTGATTCTCCAACACAATTGTACTATTGACAATTCTATTTTAATACAGACCTTATAGTATGATTCTACATTTGCTCTTTCTATTTAAAATTCTTCTGTCTCTATCCTTGCACTTAACTATCAATCTTTTTCCATCCTTTTCCCAAGATCCACTGCCACCAATTAGCCTTTCTGTCTATGCTCTTAAATTGCATCTGTATTCTGCAAACTCTTATCAAGTGTGCACAAAGTTTACATGATCTCTTTCTGTTGTTTTTTGCAAGGTCTTTTATTGTTTTAAGTGTATAGAATAAGACCACTCAGAGTGAGCTTCATAGCATTTTGGATTCCGCATTTCTACCATCAAGTGCCATCTATTTATAGTGTTCTCTAGTAGAACTTGCTGTGATGATGGAAATGGTTTGTGTCTTTGCTGTACTACTATATGGTAACCACTTGTCACATGTGACCAATAGGCATATGGAATATGGCTAGTGTAACTGGGAAAGTGAATTTAATTTTAATTAATTTTCTTTATTTTTAATTTAAATAGTCACATGTGGTTACTATATTGGGTAGTGCAGTATAAGGGTTTTACAAAATGTGAGTGATGAATAAACTATTGAATTATTTCTAAATGAACTAATAATAGCAGAGAACTTTTTTTTAAAGCATCTAGCTAGTAACTGAAAGGTGAATATATGTAAAGTGGATAGTCATGGATTTTACATGAAAGGATTTATTCTTTTAGCATTATTTGAAGTTAATTGCACAGCCATTTTTATGTGTTATGAATAGAAAATTTTGTGAATTTCAGAAACTTTTCTAAATCTCTAAACATGAAAATGAAGTGCACTTTCTCTAGTAAGCAAGTGAATATTTTTAAGTTTTAGATGAACTTTTTTTTCATAGTAGATTGTTCAACAACACTTGGGCTAAAAGACATTTTAATGTTGCGTGAGCTATATGTTAAAAATCACCAAACTGTAATTGATTTCAGAAGAACCCAAACATGTATGGCTGTAAATTCAAAACCCAGTTAGGGTTCACTTTTTAAATAATAGGAAACTGCTCCTTTTTCAATTAGCAAGGACAATTATATTCTGAATTTTGAACTTATATGCCATGAAACAATCATTGACCTTATGGAGCATCCATCATGCACAATTAGTGGACGTAAAAATAGGAAAAAAATTAAAAGAAATAAAAAATAATTTTATATGATTACATAAACAGGGTGCGCTGAAAGTCCTTTTCAGAGAAAGGGAAGATGGTATTTATTTCTTGAATATAATAGATTCTTTCTGTGATTTACTAGCACTGGCTCACTGAACTGGAAATTTTAGCAATGGTCTTTGCTGCTGCCATTCATGATTATGAGCATACAGGGACAACAAACAACTTTCACATTCAGACAAGGTAAGTTTGAAAAAGTATTAACTTTCATTAGTTAAAATTTGAAATTTTTTTTCTGCATATTACTTAAGAGAATTTTTAAAAAATAATAAAGATTCTAATAAGAACAGGTTTAATGAATTTTTAGCAAAATTTCTTAAGCTGCTAACACTTGAATCAGTCGACTACTATTTTTCCAGAATGTTGTGTATAGTATTTTGTGGCATATCTAGCAATTTAAAGAACATGAAAATGTTTAAGGCAATCTGTCCCTGCCCAGAACTTACACTGTGAACTACCACACAAGTCAGACATCTATTCACTGATGCAAATCTTGCAACATAATGCTTAAGGTACTGGTTTCATGTCATTATGTATTTGAAAGCAATAAAATTGTACTTCTGAAAATAAAATCCAAAAATTAAATCTAATTTTCAGGCCAGCATGAAGTATTAAATTTAAAATAACTAGAAAATGAAATTATTTAATGATGGTTACAATGGAAGTTATTTAAATCAAAATACCAGAGTGAAAGTATGTTAGTCTGTTAGGGATGCCATAACAAAATACCACAGAATGGGTGGCTTAAACAACATGAATTTATTTTTTCACAATTATGGATGCTGGGAGTACAGGAGCACAGTGTCAGCTGGTTCGGTTTCCTCTGAGGTTGCTCATCTTGACTTACAGACAACACCCTTCCTGCTGTTTTTTCACATGGTCTTTTCTCTGAGCACATGCACCCCAGTGTCTCTTCCTCTTCTTATATGAACACCAGTCATATTGGACTTGGGCCTCGCTCTTGTTACTTTATTAACATTAATTACACCCTTAATAGCCCTATCTCCAATACAGACACACTGAGGGTTAGGGCTTCAACATATGAATTTTAGGGCAGACACAATTCAGTCTATAACAGAGAGTTACCCTAAACTCTTGTTAGTTAGGCAGAGAAGTCAGTATCTGAGAAGCAAGATTTGGTCTAGGCCCCATCAGGATCCAGCTTACTTTATATGTGTGGGATCCTGAAATTTCTTAAGGATGCTTAATAAGGACATATATGTTAAGAGCTGATGTGTCTCTTGAACCACTGCATAAATCTCTATTCTTGTTGAGGAAAGATTAAATCTGATTTTTTTTTCTAATTAATAGACTTTGTTTCTTAGAGCACTTTTAGATTCACAGAAAGACTGAACAGGAAGTACAGAGTTCTATGAGTTCCATATGCTTCCTCCTGCTACCCTAAAGTTTCCTTGTTATTAATATCTTACACTGGTGTGAGATATTTGTTACAATTGATTAACCGATATCGATAACTTGTTATTAACTAAGGTCCATTGTTTGTATGAGGGTTCACTGTTTGCATTACGGGTTCTATGGGTTTTGACAAATGTATAATGTCCTGTATCTACCATTGCAGTACCACAGGCAATAGTTCCACTGCCCTGAAAGTCTCCTGTGCTTCATCTATCATTTCTCTCTTCCTGCCCCTTTACCTCTGGCAACCACCGGTCTCTTTAATGACTCTTTAGTTTTGCCTTTTCTAAAATGTCATATAGCTGAAATAATACAGTATACAGTTCTTTCAGACTGGGTTATTTCGTTTAGAAGAATGTGTTTAATGTTCCTCCATGTCTTTTCATGGTTGACAGCTTATTTCTTATCACTGAATACTATTCCATTGCATGGACATACCATATTTTGTTTATGTATTCACCCTATTAATGCAAATCTTGGTTGTTTCCAAATTTGGGCACTTATGAATAATACTGATATAAGCATACATGTGCAGGCTCTTGTGTGGTCAGTTCATTTGGTTTTTTAATATATATTTTTTAATAACTGATTTTCCAGATGTGGGAGTTATTGTTTGATGTGGGGAATATAGAAACAGTTTATTAAAATATTAGACAGTTTAGAACTTAAAGGACCATAAGATGAGTGAGATCCACAGTATAGATCATCTGGTCTGATTTCCATCATCTAAAAATAGAAAATGAAGATCTCGAGAGGTGAAGTGACCTATCTATATGCACCTGGTCAGGTGATGGCAGTGGCAGAATTGAGGAGTGAGAAGAGGGACACTCACTGTCAATCCAGTTTCCTATACAAGCATGCTCCCATGGCCAGAGACAGACACATGATAATTCTAACCTGTTAAAGCCTGAAATGGGGTGGGCTTACACATGTAATCCTTTAATGGAGACACAGGAAGAGTTACAATTCAAACAGTGAAGTGTTGGGGAGGGCATTCTGTCTGTCCCTGGAATGGAGGAAACCCCAGGGGCCCCTAGATTGACACAGGTTGAAGGGAAAAGGAAAACTTCAGAGTCTGGTTATGTAGCAGGAATGTTATTTTTCTACCCATATTTGCAGAGTATAGGGAGATTTTTGCTTTTGTTTGTGTTTAATGTCAAAGGAAAACAGGACTATGCAGATCATTTTGCTTACCAAAGGGTCTCTACATCCACTGGATCTGCAACATGGAGGATTTTAATTAAAGATCGCTCATCACTGAGCTAGGCTTTGTACAGGAAAACAGTTCTAGGGGTTTGAGAAGAAAGCAAGTGATTTGTTATCAGTGAATACCAGTTGCCCTTTCGACTTTGAAAAGTAAAGGCCAGTGGGCTGGCCTCTTCCAGCAGCAGTGTTAGATCATCACTCTGGCTTTCTCCTTTTACTATTTATCTGCGACTGGATGAAGAGTTCTGATTTACTTATGCATTTGGCTGTGGAGAGGGAGGAGGAGGAGGTGGAGGAAAGGAGGGGGATGACAAGGAAGAGGAGGACAAGGAAGGGCAGATGGGGGCAGAGAAGGAGAAAGAAGAATCCTATTTTTTTCAATTTATATTTTAAAACTCTGTATAAAAATGGGAAAAAAATTGCCTGACAGAGTAAACTATTTAATGAATGAATTCGACATGAACTTGAAAATTCCGTGAACCAAAATGTTGTAATGATCAAAATGCAACAATATAACATGATTTTTAGCTCTCAATATTGCCTTCATCCAAGAAGAAATAAGGTCATATGTCATTTATATCAGTAATTATATTTTATTTTATATTATTCATTGTTACTTGGATTTAAGAGTGTTTTTTCCAATCAAAACTAATTTACTACAGAATACAAAATGGCTAAAATGCGATTTGGAACATAGGGCAAGGCTAGATTTGAGTTCAATGCAGATATTATAATGCATGAAATCCTTGAAAGTGTAAATAAATGGAAATAATTTCCTCTTTGTGAAAAGAAATTGCCAGGCTACATGTTGCCATGGATACTGGATGTTGCTCAGAGTCTGTTCTTTTCTTAGCAGTCAAAGACCATCTATCTCAAGCATTAGACCATGCCGCATTCTCAGCATCCTTGTTAGCTTTATGAGACAAAATCATGCACACTTTGCTACAATTAAATCTGGTTCAAAAACACATTTTAGCTTGTCTCTGAACAAGTAAATGGTGACACTTGGAGCCATATTAACCCTGACAAATCTGCTATGGCTAGATTTGGTGCCATATAGTGCAAATGTTACTGGAAAATCACAGCTTTCCCCATGATCTCAGCAAACTTCTAGAAATGCACACAGTGTTTTGCTTGGGAAACATCTAGTTGATTATCTCTTCAATGAGGATTATACATATGCTTTGCTAGTTCACATTTCTGTATATTGAGGTATGATTATTGATTAAGTCCTTTTTAGGCCTTGACTAAGATTGTTAAATGGAAATCTATTTTAGAAATATGTGCTATTAAAGACATATGTTATTTCACCTTTATGATAGTGCTAGATACAAAAAAGAAAGTAACAGTGCCTGGTAGGTCATTTATCATATGTTGGATGAATAATAAAGCTTGGTTTTTCTGGCAGACTATCAGACACAGATTTTAAACAGGCTGCTTGTATAAAATGTCAGATTTCTTTAGTTTTTGTTTTCTTTGTTGTTTTTAAATAATTTTTATTGTGCACATTTATGGTATATAACATGATATTATAAAATACAGATAGATAGTAAAATGATTATTATACAGAAGCAAATTAATAGATCCATGATCTCACATAGCTACCCATGTGTGGTAGTGGTGGTGTTTTAGTAGGAACTTTTGTTTTTTATTTTGTCCTTGTCTACTCTATCATAAATATTCAGTGGGAGGGCCAGTGCTAGGTTATAACTAGGACTTTACCCACTGAAAAGCCTGAAACAGTAAGTCTGAGTGAGGAGTTTTAAGTCTAAGTATCTACCAGGAGATAGGAGAGTGAGAGAAGCCTTGGTGTTGGGTAAGTGGTAGCAAACTTGCTACAAGTTTTAACTTGACTTTCTTTTTTGCTCTATTTGTTGCCAACTTTCAACTTGCCAACTTATATGAATGAGTTCACCATTTTAAGAGATTGAACATAGTGATTTTGCTTCCATTCCACACTTGCATAATGATCTGGCAACCTAGGAGATAGAGGAAGGAGAAGCCCAGGTTCCATTATACAGATCTGAGAATGCTTGAAATATTTCAGACTTAGAGTTAGAACACCAAATTCATCAATGCAACTTGAAGTATACCAATTTATTTGATAATCAAATTATATTAAAATACAGACAGGTGAGAAATAAAAGCCTTCCCTGGATGTATTCATCATTTTAAAAAATAAAATGTTCCTTTTAAATGAGTGATGAAACGTACATTTTAAGTGTTCTTTAAAAATGATTTTTCCATCTTAATTTTAAAGCAAAAGGATCTATAACATTAAAATTTAATCACAACATTATAAGTGAGTAAAAAACTAGAATCATAAATGGATCAAATGATTTTCTTCATCCCCTTCCTGCTACCCAAAGTAATTTTAGTTTAAAGGAACAGGGATGATATCAACACTCTTGAATGGGTACAAAGGGGTTTGTTCATTCACTGATTGAATAAGACGTTAGGTAATTTTATTCTCTTTGATATAGCTAGAGTATTTTGCAGGTGTCTGGATTACAAATCAGAAGGAAAAGGCATAAGCACATTTAAACTATAATAATGATAATTAAAAGAAAACTAAGCACCAAAACTAAGTGGGGTTTATCCCAGGTATGCAGGTCTGGCTCAACATTCGTAATTCAATTAATATAATCTATCACATCAACAGGGTATAGAAAAAAAAATCATGTGATCTTGTCAATAAATGCAGAAAAAGCATTTTACAAAACACTCCAATCCACATTTATGATATAAACTCTAACTAGGAATAGAGAGGACCTTCCTTAACGTGATAAAGAATATCTATACTAGAGTAGAATTGTGGTTATGAGGGACTCGGGTGGAGATAAAAGATAGGAAGTTGTTGGCCAAAGGATACATAATTTCAGTTAGATGGGAGAAATAAATTCAAGAGATCTATTGTACAATCTGTCAACTAGAGTTGATAACAATGTGTTGTATTCGAAAAGATTGCCAAGAGTAGATTTAAGTGTTCTCACCTCAAAAAATGGTAAGTTGTGAAGTAGTACATATGTTAATTAGCCTGAGTTAGCCATTCTACTATGTGTGTGTGTATATATAAATGTGTATAGATAGACAGATATATAGATGATAGATAGATAGATAGATATACATGTTTCAAGACATCATCTCATACATGATAATTATATATATCATTTTAATTGTCAATTAAAAAGTAAATAATTAGAAGAAAGGAATTTATTAAAAACCTACAACTAACATCATACTTAATGGTGAAAGACTTGAAGCTTTCACACTAAGATTGTGAACAAGACAAGATGTCCTCTTTCACAACTAATTTTTGTATCATACTGGAAGTCCTAGCTAATGCAATACAACTAGAAAAGGAATTAAAAGGCATGCATCTTGGGAAGAGAGAAATAAAATTATTTTTGTTTGCAAATAATATGATTGTCCACGTAGAAAATCTGAAAGAATTGACCAAAAAACTCCTGAAACTAATAAGTGATTATAGCAGGGTTGCAAAATACAAGGTTAATACACAAAACTCAATGGCTTTCCTATATGCCAGCAATAAGCAAATGTAATTTGAAATTGAAAACACAAATACCATTTGCATTAGCACCACCCAAAATTAAATATTTAGGTATAAATGGAACAAAACATATACAAGACCTTTATAAGAAAAACTGTAAAACTTTGATGAAATAAATAAACAGGGACAGATATTTCATGTTCATGGATAGACTCAAAATTGTCAGGATGTCAGTTCTTCCCAACTTCATCTATAGATTTAATGCAATCCCAATGAAAATACCAGCAAGTTATTTTGTGATTCTGACAAAGTGATTCTAAAGTTTGTATGAAGAGGCAAAAGACTCATAATAGCTAGCACAGTTTTAAAGGAGAAGCACAAAGTTGGAGGACTGACATTACCTAACTTTAAGACTTGCTACAAAACCACAGTAATCAAGACAGTGTAGCATTGGTAAAAGGACAAATAGATCAGACAATGAAAACAGAATAGAAAGCCCAGTAATGAACCTACAAAAAATATAGTCAACTGATCTTTGACAAAGGAATAAAATCAATATAATCTTTTCAATAAATGGTGCTAAAACGAATGGACATCTACATGCAAAAGCAAAAAGAAAAGAATCTAGACACAGACTGCTATGGTTTGATTGTGTTCTTCAGAATTCATATGTTGCAAACATAACCCCCAATGTGACAGGGTTGGGAGGTGGGGCCTAATGGAAGGTATTGAGGTCATGAGTGTTCTGTCCTTGTAAATAAATTAATGCCATTATAAAATGGGACTTGCCAGAGAGGGTTTGCTCTCTTGCACTCTCTGCCTTTCTATTATGTGATGCTTTACACTATTTGGTGATACAGCAAGAAAGCCCTCCTAAGACGAAGGCATGTTGATCTTCGACTTTCCAGTTAAGAGTTGTGAGAAATAAGTTTCTTTTTTTTAAATAAATTACCCAGCCTCAGGTGTTCTGTCACATCAGCATAAAACACACTAAGACACAGGCCTGATACCCTTTACAAAATAAACTCAAAATGGATCACAGACCTAAATTTAAAACAAAAATCTATAAAATTCCTAGAAGATTACATAGGAGAAAAATCTAGATGACCTTAGATTTGGTGATGACTTTTAAAATATAATATCAAAGGCACAATATATGAAAGAATAAATTGATAAGTTGGATTTCATTAAAATTAAAAATTTATGCTCTACCAAACACACTATCAAGAGACTAAAAAGACAAGCCACAAACTGGAAGAAAATATTTGCAAAGAACATCTGATAACGCACTGTTATGCAAAATATACAAAGAATGCTTAAAGCTCAACAATAAGAAAAACTAACAACCTAATTTAAAAATGAGCCAAAAACTTTACCAGACACTTTAGCTAGGAAGATATACAAATGGCAAATAGGCATATGAAAATATATTCCATATCATTCATCAGAGAAATCCAAATTGAAACAGTGAGATGCCAAATAGATCAATACATGTCTATTAGAATGGCCAAAATCCAGAACACTAACACCACCAAAAGCTGGTGAGAATGGAGCAGCAGGAACTCTCATTCATTGCTGGTAGGCATGAAAACTGGTATAGCCACTTCTGAAGACAGTTTACCAATTTATTACAAAATTTAAACTACTCTTACCATATGATCCATGAATTGCACTCCTTGGTATTTGCTCAAAAAAATTGCAAATACATTCACACAAAAACTTATGGCACAGATAATTATAGCAGCTTTATTCATAATTGCCAAAACTTGGAAGCAAGCAAGATGTCCTTCAGTAGGTGACTGGATAAACAAACTGTGGTATATGCAGATAAGAAAACTTTAGTGCTGCAAGGAAATTAGCTATCAATCGGTGAAAAGGCATGAAGGAAACATTAATGCATATTACTAAGTGAAAGGAACCAATTTGAGAAGGCAATTGTATTAGTTTGTTCTCACACTGCTATAAAAAGCTAGCAGAGAATGGATAACTTGTAAAGAAAAGAGGTTCAATTGACTCACAGTCCCACATGCCATGCAGAAGACATGGCTGGGGAGGCTGGGAGGCCTCAGTAAACTTACGATCATGGCAGAAGGGTGAACGGGAAGCAAGCATGTTTTCACGTGGTGGCAGGAGAGGGAGTGAAGGGGGAAGTGCTGCACACTTTTCAGCAACCAGATCTCATGAGAACTCACTCACTATAATGAGAACAGCAAGGGGGATACCCACCCCATGATCCAATCACCTCCTACCAGATCCCTCTACCAATACTGGGGATTACAATTCAATATGAGATTTGGGCAGGGGACACAGATCCAAACCATATCAAATAATGTGCTTGGCTCTGTGTCCCCCACCCAAATCTCATGTTGAGTTGTAATCAACCTTTGGCTCATAATATGGTTTGGCTCTGTGTCTTGCATCCAAATCTCATGTTGAATTGTAATCCCATTATTGCCCTGTGTTGTGGGTGAGACCCAGTGAGAGATAATCGAATCATGGGGGCGGTTTCCCCCATACTGTTCTCATGTTAGTTAATAAGTCTCACAAGATCTAATGGTTTGATAAGGGAAACCTGTTTCACTTGGTTCTCATTCTGTCTCTTGCTGCCACCACGTGATACTTGCCTTTCACCTTCCACTGTGATTGGGAGGCCTCACCCCAGCCATGTGGAACTGTAAGTCCAATAAACCTCTTTCTTTTGTAAATTGCCCAGTCTCGGGTATGTCTTTATCAGCAGTGTGAAAATGGAGTAATACATTATTCCACTTCTGGCCCCTGCTGAATCGCATGTCCTTCTTATATTTCAAAAAACCAATCATGCCTTCCCAACAGTCCCCAAAAATCTTAACTCACTCCAGCATTAACTCAAAAGTCCAACTCCAAAGTCTCATGTGAGACAAGGCAAGTCCCTTCTGCCTATAAGCCTGTAAAATCAAAAACAAGTTAGTTACTTCCAAGATACAATGGGGTTACAGGCATTGGGTAATGCTCCCATTCCAAAAGGGAGAAATTGGCCCAAACAAAGGGACTACAGGCCCCATGCAAATCCGAATCCCAGCAGTGCAGCTATTTAATCTTAAAGCCCCCAAATAATCTTTTTGACTCCATGTCTCATATCCAGGGTATGCTGATGCAAGGGTGTGCTCCTACAGCCTTGAGCACTTCACCCCTGTGGCTCTGCAGGGTACAGCCCCCATGGCTGCTTTCACTGACTGGTGTCAAGTGCCCCTACCTTTTCCAGGTGCACAGTGCAAGCTTTCAGTGGATTTACCATTCTGGAGTCTGAAAGACAGTGGCTGATATGGTTTGGCTCTGTGTCCACCAAATCCCATCTCAGATTGTAATCTCCATGTGTTGAGGGAGGGACCTGTTGGGAGGTAACTGGCTCATGGGGACAGCTTCTCCCATGCTGTTTTCATGATAGTGAGGGAGTTCTCATGAGATCTGATGGTTTAAAAGTGGCAGTTTTCCCCCTGCACTTTCTCTCCTGCTGCCATTTAAGATGTGCCTTGCTTCCCCTTTGCCTTCCATCATGATTGTAGGTTTCCTGAGGCCCTCTGAACCATGCAGAACTGTGAGTCAATTAAACCTCTTTCCTTTATAAATTATCCAGTCTCAGGTGCTATCTTTATAGCATTGTGAAAATGGACTAATACAGTAACCCTCTTCTCACAGCTCCACTAGGCAGTGCCCCAGTGGGGACTTTCTATGGGGTCTCCAAGCCCACATTTCCCCTCCACACTGCCCTACTAGAGGTTCTCCATGAGGCTTCTGCCCCTGCAGCACACTTCTTCCTGGACATTCAGGCATTTCCATACATCTTCTGAAGCCTAGGCAAAGGCTCCCAAGCCTCAATTACTGTTGTCTGCAAACCTACAAGCCCGATACCATGTAGACGCCACCAAGGCTTGGGGCTTTCACCCTCTGAAGCAATGGCCAGAGCTGTACCTTGTCCTTTTTCAGCCACGACTGGAGCTGGAGCAGCTGGGATGCACGGCACAATGTCCAGGATGCAGGCACAGAGCAGTAGGGGCCCTAGGCCTGGCCCATGAATCCATTTTTCCCTCCTAGGCCTTCAGGCTTGTGATGGGAGGGGCTGCTATGAAAGTCTCTGAAACGCCCTGGAGACATTTTTCCCATTGTCTGGGCTATTAAAATTACGTTTCTCTTTATGTATACAAAGTTTTGCAGCCTTGAATTCCTCCCCAGAAAATGGATTTTTCTTTTCTACCATATGGTGAGGCTGCAAATATTTTAAACCTTTATGCTCTGCTTCTCTTTTAAATATAAGTTCCAGTTTCAGGTCATTTCTTTCTTCATGCAAATGAGCATAGACTTTTAGAAACAGCCAAGCCACATCTTGAACCTTTGCTGCTTAGACATTGCTTTCACCAGATACCCTAAATTATCTCTCTCAAGTTCAAAATTCCACAGATTTCTACAGCAGGGGCACAATGCCATCAGTCTTTTTGCTAAACATAGCAGGAGTGACTTTTACTCCAGTTCCAAATAAGTTCCTCATCTCTATCTAAGACCTCCTTATCTCTGTCTAAGACCTCCTCAACCTAGACTTCACTGTCTATATCACTCTCAGTATTTTGGTCACAACCATTCAACAAGTCTCTGTGAAGTTCCAAATTTTCCCATATCTTCCTCTTTTTCTGAGCCCTCCAAACTGTTCCAACCTGTGCCCATTACCCAGTTCCAAAGTTGCTTCCACATTTTTAGGTATCTTTATAGCAATACCCCATGCTCAGTACCAATTTTCTGTATTAGTCCATTCTCACACTGCTATAAAGAACTACCTGAGACTCAGTAACATATAAAGAAAAGAGGTTCCGCAGTTCCACAGGCCATCCAGGAGCCATGACTGGGAGTCCTCAGGAAACTTACAATCACCCAATCATGGAAGGATGAAGAGGAAGTAAGCACATCTTCACGTGGTGGCAGGAGAGAGTGCAAAGAAGAAAGCACTACACACTTTTAAACAACAGCATCTCATGAGAACTCACTCACTATCACAAGAATAGAATGGGGGAAGTCTGCCCCCAAGATCCAATCACCTCCCTCCCCTAACACTGGAGATTACAATTCAACATAAGATTTGGGTAGGGACACAGAGCCAAACCATATCAGCAACAAACTACATGATTCCATCTATATAACATTTTGAAGAAGGCAAAGCTATGGAGGCAGTGAAAAAAATCAGTGGTTGCCAGGGTTAGGGGAGAGAAAGGGACAAAGAGGTGGAACTCAGAGGGATTTTTGGGCAGAGAAACTACTCTGTATGGTACTATAATATTAGATACATGTCATTATTCGCTTGTCTAAACTCATAGAATGTATACCACCATGAATGAACCCTAATCTAAACTGTGGACATTGGATGATAATGATATGTGTGTGTAGGTTCATCAATTGTAACCAAAATGCCACTCTTGTTGGGGATGTTGACAATGGGGGACGTTATGTATGTGTGGAAGAAGAAAGTATATGGGAAATTTTGTACCATCTTCAATTTTGCTGTGATCCTAAAACTTCTCTAATAAATAAAGTTTATATAAAATTTTAAAATATTATATAGTAAAAAATAAAAGAAACTAAGTCCTTCCATAATTCTCACTGTTCAATTATAGGATGTTTACTGGTCAGATGACCTGATACTTGAGTAAGTCTTATTAGACATTCATGATGTCTAAAGAAATCCTCTGTTGGGCATTTTGTTTTTAATTCTTAGGTCAGATGTTGCCATTTTGTATAATGATCGCTCTGTCCTTGAGAATCACCATGTGAGTGCGGCTTATCGACTTATGCAAGAAGAAGAAATGAATATCTTGGTAAATTTATCCAAAGATGACTGGAGGTGAGTTTCAGAGAAAACCTAGGGGAAATTTAATTTCAGGAAAGGAATAAATTATGTGATTTAAAGTCAAGAAAAAAGATGAAAGTTGATGCATTCCTCATATTACAAACGTAATTACTGTTGACTGGATGACTCTGAGAAGGATTAGTACTTAGGGACTTTGTTCAGAGCCAGACTCTGTTAAAGGGAGCTGAAGTATTTCCAGGTCAACTCAACATCTGTATGTCTGAATAAGACCACACACAACACAACAAATACTTTTACATACATAATTATACACTCTCTGGAATGGAGCTCTGCTCAATGTTTATCAATATGGGGTATCTTTATAGGGGTGTTACATAAATTCAACATTTTGGCATTATATTCATTCTTTCATATATTATTTTTTAAAAGATGTGGAGTTAAGGGTTTTTTAAAAACAAAAAATTAAACATGTGGGAAAAAATTCCAATATACTAAAATGACCCAAGTGCAGAGGAAATCTTACATGTTTCTCCAAAGCATCTGTTTGCTTAAAAAAAATTACATGGTATGTTGATACTTATTGCTATGTAGGGAAATATGAGATGTACCCCTATCCCTCTGTATAACCTTTCTTCTCTTTTTCTTGATCCTTTGGTCATTATCATCTCCTTCAATTGACAATAGGTTGCTGGATTTCACAAATAAAAGTAAAGGACAATCAATTGAATATGAACTTCATTAATCATAGAATCTTCTTCGCCTATGTCGCTAATATTCTATGGGACTCACTTATAATAAGAAAAGAAAAAGACCTATATGTATCTTTAACAAAAATCGTACTAAAAGTCATTTAATTGACTAGAAAAGGTTTCCACTTGAATGTAAATATCAAAGCCTTTTGCTTTCATTTTTGTTTTTTAAATCAAGGTAAAAAGAAATATCAAAAAGGAAAGTGACAATAAAAATATTAAAAAACGTAAAAGATAAAAATCAGAGTTTAAAATAAGCCTAAATCTCCTGTGAGTACTTTTTCAAATTTTCAAAGTTTCCTGGTTCTTCAAGGCCATTTCTAGAAATATGGGCTCCTTTTTGCAACTCTAGAAAATGCTGTCAGATAGAGGGAAGGTGCAACTTTCTCCTGGAGACACAGTTCAGTCCTTTCATTTTACAGTTGACACTTGAACAACACAGGGGTTAGGGGTACCCCCATTCAGCTAAAAACCCATGTATACCTTTTGACATTTCAAAAACTTAACTACTAATAGCTCACTCTGGATAGGAAGCCTTACCAATAATATAAAAGTTGATAAATACATAATTTGTATGTTATGTGTATTACATACAATATTATTAAAATAAAATAACTAGAGAGAAGGAAATGGTATTAAGAAAATCATAAAGAGGAGAAAATATATTTGCTATTTATTAAGTGGAAGTGGGTCATCAAAAAGGCCTTCATCTTCTGTCTTTATGTTGAGTGGGCTGAAGAGGAGAATGGAAGAGAAGGGACTGGTTTTGCTTCTCAGGTGTGACGGAGGGGGAAAAAATATGTATATAAGTGGTCCCACACAGTTCAAACTTATGCTGTTCAAGGGTTAACTGTATTCTGTAGGAAATAGTAGCCCAAGAGGATTTACAGTCTAGAAATGCCAGGATCTAACTGTAAAAGAATTTTAAAGAGACTACTGTTGGGCTATGTAGTGATTAGATGGTCAAAGGTAGGAACAAGCAGACAAGTTATGAGATATTTCCTAAAGCCTAAGAGATTATTTACATCTAGGGTATTAGTTTATTTTCTTAATCAGTGATTACCATTCCCATAGATAATTTTTATAATATTAATTTTTGTTGTTATTCGAAGAAATAAATCTTTTTTCCTCAAAGTTGACTTTGTTGCTATTTCAGTGCAATTTTATTTCCCATTATGTTTTGTTATTTACCATTCTAACTATTTTATTCTAATAGTTTACTGCTGTAATTGTCTAAGTTTCTGTTTGGTAACTTCAGAGTCATTTTAATTGAATGTTTTTAAAGAATTGTTTTAACAAGTAGTGTACATATTATATACATTTTAGAATTTAATAGATTCAACACTTTCTAAAAATCTATAAAATACATATTTGATACTATACCTTTAATAACATTTTACTAAGAATCAAAATATGGATATCTTCTTAAAGACTCATGTTTTCTGTTTACATATCTGTTTATTTCTTAAAGTACTTTTAGTAAAAATAAATACATTAATTTAAAAGTTTTAACAAGAAAATTTTATAAATTAAGTAACGTTTTCTTATTTTGCCTAATTTAGTGACATATAATTAGTTGATTATTGATAACATCTGGCATTTACTGATCATTTATATGCAAAGCACAATACGTTTATTAGATTCTATTTATTTCCTTAAACTCTAGTCTCATTTTCCTTAGCTAACATAAATGTTTTTATTCAGTTGCTTTTCAAATATGGGTCTTGTCATATTTTCAGAGAAAAAAATGCAATTGAGAATAATTTTATTAACAGCTTCCTTTCCCTTACTACTTGAATAAAAGTAAGCAAGCTATCCAATATCACAAACAGTAAGCAGAGTATTGATTCTCATGTCTTCCATCTAAAAATTCAATAGAAATGTTTAGTGCTCATGATTTTCAGCAAGAACCATCAATATGTAGTTTTTTAAAAAACAAATCATCGAATAGATTATATCATCTTTAAGTAAAATATCTTTGTGCAAGATCATAATTCAAGTTTCCTTCACATTTTTGGTTCAGCTTATCCTACTGGCCACACCACACAATGAAAATGAAATATATTTTCTAGTACAAGTGATTTTTTTTAACTTATCTGTATAGAGCAAGCAGGGAATTGTGGAACATGCAAGCCTTTGCTGGGGTGCCTTATTTTCTACTAAGTGTGAGGCTTTGTGACATGGTTATTGTATTTACAGTGTCTTAAATAGTTATACCAATGGCTCTGGTTAAAATAGTAATACCAATGGCTCTGTCTATGTTATGTAGGGTCAGATCCCAAAAGCTTAGACAATCACTACTCACTTTAGCATCTTGGTTTCTCTGGGGTTCTTATGATGGGAGCTCGGCACAGTGGAGTGGTCCACGTGTCTGCTTTGGAAGTGGGAACTTTTGGGTTGAATCTTATCTGAGCCACGTACTAGCTGTGTGACTGGGTGATTCAGTCTCCTCTGCTGGGAAATATTAATGCTCCCTCAGGGATTGTTAGGAGGATTAAATGTCTTTATGTACATACAAAGCAACTAGTTTCTGAAGTATTCTAATATCCATATGTATTATGTGAAGACACTTAATCCTTACAGTTCAGTGCCTTGCTGAATAAATATTGAATGAATAGTGCTGGTTTTATTAATAGTAGTAGTTTTGTTTAAAAATGCAAAATGAAGAAGGATCAGAGAGGGTCTTAAAAACTCATGCCCTTTTTATCCCTATCTCTTTTCTGAGACATCAAACCTTTTAGTTTGGTTGACCATATGGATTTAGAATAGTCTCAGGCACCACTGGACTACTTTTTTCCCCCCAAAGCATTGAAATACTATATAATATTGTATTTGGAATAGTTTTTCTTTAAAATGGCTAAAGTTCCTTTCAGATTAAAAATAATAATATTTAGGAATTATGACTGCAGAAGAGTTGTGGGAGTGAGAAGGGAAAGCACTAGCTCTTCAGGGAGGTGTGAACATCATTGCCATTCACGCTGCTGGCAACTTCATAGATCCATGACAGTTAAAAGGTAAAATAATGTCAAACTTGTGTGTGGACTTGCACATTTAAAAGGTAGCATCTTTTGTGTTCATATCCATTAAGAACAATAAAACATGGTGAGTGATTATTTATAGAAATGTTCCAATAAAGGACTGAATGAACCTTTCTCCTTTTGGTGACCCTACAGGGACCTTCGGAACCTAGTGATTGAAATGGTTTTATCTACAGACATGTCAGGTCACTTCCAGCAAATTAAAAATATAAGAAGCAATTTGCAGCAGCCTGAAGGGTAGGTTTTGTTTGTTTGTTTGTTTGTCATGTTAAAATTCTAGGGGCTTGGCCTCAGGAAAGACTGCAATTGGTTCCTTTGTTTTGAATAATATAAACATGTCCTTGGTTTGACAGGATTGACAGAGCCAAAACCATGTCCCTGATTCTCCATGCAGCAGACATCAGCCACCCAGCCAAATCCTGGAAGCTGCACTATCGGTGGACCATGGCCCTAATGGAGGAGTTTTTCCTGCAGGTGCCTCTTTCACATTCTGTGCAAATGTTTTTGGAAATAGTGACTGTGCATATTAGTGTACACCTTTTCTGTATGGAATCCAGGGCTTGTGACTTACTATTATCAATTGGCCACCACACATTCTTGGGAGTTTCAACAAAATTTATTAATCTTTCAGAAAAAATGTATTAAGTCTATGTAGTGCAATACATGTTTTAAAGAGATTCAAATTTTGGATCTCAGATGCTACTCTCAGGAAAGAAAAACAGAAACAGCTAAGAATTGTTATCTGCTGTTAAGACGTAAGTGCCACAGCAGAGACAGCAAATAGCTTTCATAATAAAAAGAGTAGATGAAGATGTATAACAGTTCTGCATAAATCTTGTTGGCCAGAATTTTAATGGAGGCCGAGAAATATTGCTTTAGCTGGGTGGACACATGCCTAACTGAAATAGGCAACAATAACAGCAACAAAAATCTAATGTACGTCAGAAACAAGCCTGGATAAGGACTGTGACTGGTGTTCTCTGCCATAAGTACACATCTTTTCTTTATACACGTGCCTGTTTTGCAACCCCCACAATCCAAGCTGGAGTACTACAATACAAATGTGATGCTAACCACTCAGAGTTAGCATCAAATTGCACAAATTAAGGGCTCAGTCTTCCACAAGATTGGCTCCACTTAAGATGCCAGCTGTAAGTGGGGCCGTGGGACACCGACACTTCTGACCAGCCAGTTACAAGTTCAGTGGTTCCCACAACCCTCTCTAGATTCAATAACTTGCTAGAATGACTCACAAAACTTCGAAAGTGCTATCCTTTCAATTACAATTTTATTATAAAGAATACAATCCAGGAAGAGCCAAATGAAAAGGCCCATAAGAAAAGGTCTGGGAGGGTCTTGGATGCAGAGCTTCCTTGTTATCTCCAATGGAGTTAGCCAGTGCCACCATCCTGCCTTGTCAATGTTTTCACCAACCAGGAGGTGCTACTGAGCTTTCCTGTCCAGAGTATTTATCAGAGTTTTATTACATATGCATGGTTGATTAAACCACTGGACATGTGATTGAACTCAATCTCCAGCCTCGCTTCCTTCCCAGATATCCCCTGACTAGCTTAAAGTTCCAAATTTCTAATCATGTGGTTGGTTTCTGGTGACCAGGCCCTATCCTGAAACTATCTAGGGGATAGGCCAAGAGTTGCCTCATTAGCATAGACTCTCCTATCACTCAGGAAATTCCACAGGTTTTTGAAGCTCCATGCCAGGAACTGGGAATGAATATCAGATACATTTTTTTGTTGTTTTATTTTATCACAGTCCCATTTAGAGAAGTTCTTTCATTTCTGTATTTTCAGATTATTTCATTTCTCAGTATTGTTCTTTGTTGTGAATGTTTGTTCATTGATTTTATACCTGTTCTGAAGATATAAACACCAAATAGATTACTATGTTTGGATGACTCAGGTTTCTGTCTCCCATTGTTGATGGATATAATGTGTGGTTTCATTTTTACATTGCAATTCATATTCCTAGAGAAAGTTACTGAGTAGCATCTTCTAAATTCAAATATTTTGATCCTAAAAGTAGTATTGGAAAAATGTTTTAATAATTTACTTTGTGCTAAACAAAATACACTAAGTGTAAAAACCTACCAAATTCTCAAGGTCAACTGCTTATTATGGTCAATTAAAAATTATAATAATATACTCAACCAATCAACCAGAAAATGATAATTGTATAGAGGCCTTAGAGATCTTTCCGAATAGCCCTGTGATATTAGAGATGCAAAAACAGAAACATAAAGAGATACAAAGGTTTTTTAGGTTATGAAAAATTTTAAAAATATCTTAAGTTGAATGATTTTGAAAACATAGTATTTGAAAATTGTTGGATGCAACTGAAGCAGTGCTTAAGGGAAATTTTAGAGCTTTACATACTTATATTAGAAAAAAACAAATGTAATAAAGTAACTTATATCTGTTTCACCTTAAGAAGCTAGAAGTTAAGAAAACTGAATCAAAATAAGTTGATGGAAGGATATAATGAATATAAAAGTCAAAAACAGTGAAACAGAACAAAGACAAACAATAACAAAAGTTAATAAAGATAACAGTTGGCTCTCTGAAAAAGTAATGAAATTACTTGGAGGATCAAAAAGAGAAAAAACTATAAATGAAAGAGAGAATATCATTATAGAGCCTATATTCATCAAAAGGATGAGGAATATTATGCACAATTTATGCCAATAAAATTGAAAACTTAGATGAAATTGTCAAAATTTTTAACAGATATAAATTACCAAAACAGACACAAGAAAAAATCATGTAGTCTGAATATTCATATATCTGTTTTCAAAAGTTGAATTTGTACTTTAATTCTTCTTATGAAGAAAACTCCAGGTTTAGATGACTTTAATTATATTTCTGATTTCAATTCTCAATATTCAATTCAATTGAGAAATGGAGAATTCTCTCAAACATTTCAGGAAGAAATAATGCCAATTTTATACAAATTCTTTTATGACATAGAGGAAGAGGAAAATTTGACAGCATAATTCTTGACAATACCTGACAAAGACTTTTCAAGTCAAGAAAATTACACATCCACATCTGTCATAAAACTAAAGGGGAAATTTTTTTTAATTTTTAAAGTTTTTAGCAAATCGAATCCAGCAATTTAGGAAGAAAGTGCATATCATATCATAATGAGTCAGTTTAATATTTAAAAATTAAGGTAATTCACCATATTAAAGGAAATAAAGGAAAAAATATATTATCAACCCTATAGATGTGCAAAATGCATTTGAAAATATTCAACAGACATTAATTGTAAAAACTGTTAGTAAACTTGAAGCAGAAGACTTTTCTCAACCTCATAAAAGTTTTATAGCTAATGTGATATTTCATGATGAAATATTGAACATTTTTATTCTAAGATCATTATAGGTACTCTTACCTCTTCTATTCAACATTGCATTTGAAGTTCTAGCCAATGCAGGAAGGTAATGAAAAACAAAGTATAGTTTGAATAAAAATAAATAAAACTTTTTTAAAAATTCTAATACATTCTAATAAAATAAAAATATTTTATCTATTAGTACATTTTAAAATAAATTACTGTAATTATTTATGAACTACAACTTAGGGAATTAATCAATAAGAGAAAAAGAGGAAATTCAATAAATCGATCTATTTTTATTCTTCTATCACTTCTGATATTAGCTAGCATTTCATCTTCAATCATTACATAAAACATATACTACTTTTGCTGAACAATACTTCAGTATAAGGGATATTTTTAATTATGATTTTACTCTACAGCTTACTATAAATAATACTTTTTTTGTCTTTTTAATTTTTTTGTTATACTTTAAGTTCTAGGGTACATGTGCACAACATGTGGGTTTGTTACATATGTATACAAGTGCCATGTTGCTGTGCTGCACGCATTAACTCGTTATTTACGTAAGGTATATCTCCTAATTCTGTCCTTCCTCCCTCCCCCGACCCCACAACAGGCTCCAGTGTGTGATGTTCCCCTTCCTGTGTCCAAGTGTTCTCATTGTGCAATTCCCACCTATGAGTGAGAACATGAGGTGTTTGGTTTTCTGTCCTTGTGATAGTTTGCTGAGAATGATGGTTTCCCGCTTCATCCATGTCCCTACAAAGAACATGAACTCATCCTTTTTTATGGCTGCATAGTATTCCATATGTTCCACATTTGCTTAATCCACTCTATCATTGATGGACATTTCTAAGTCTTTGCTGTTGTGAATAGTACCACAATAAAAATACGTGTGCATGTGTCTTTATGGCAGCATGATTTATGATCCTTTGGGTATATGCCCAGTAATGGGATGACTGGGTCAAATGGTATTTCTAGATCTTTGAGAAATTGCCACACTGTCTTCCACAATGGTTGAACTAGTTTACAGCCCATCAGCAGCATAAAAGTATTCCTATTTCTCCACATCCTCTCCAGTACCTGTTGTTTCCTGACTTTTTAATGATCGCCATTCTAACTGGTGTGAGATGGTATCTCATTATGGTTCTGATTTGCATTTCTCTGATGGCCAGTGATGATGAGCATTTCTTCATGTGTCTGTTGGCTGCATAAATGTGTTCTTTTGAGAAGTGTCTGTTCATATTCTTTGCCCACTTTTTGGTGAGGTTGTTTGATTTTTTCTTGTAAATTTGTTTAAGTTATTTGTAGATTCTGGATTTTAGCCCTTTGTCAGATCAGTAGATTGTAAAAATTTTCTCCCATTCTATAGGTTGCCTGTTTACTCTGATGGTAGTTTCTTTTGCTGTGCAGAAGCTGTTTAGTTTAATTAGATCCCATTTGTCAATTTTGGCTTTTGTTGCCATTGCTTTTGGTGTTTTAGTCATGAAGGCTTTGCCCATGCCTATGGCCTGAATGGTATTGCCTAGGTCTTCTTCTAGAGTTTTTATGGTTTTAGGTCTAACATTTAAGTCTTTAATCCATGTTGAATTAATTTTTGTATACAGTGTAAGGAAGGGATCCAGTTTCAGCTTTCTGCATATGGCTAGCCAGTTTTCCCAGAACCATTTACTAAATAGGGAATCCTTTCCCCATTTCTTGTTTTTGTCAGGTTTGTCAAAGATCAGATGGTTGTAGATGTATGGTATTATTTCTGAGGGCTCTATTCTGTTCCGTTAGTTTATATCTCTGTTTTGGTACCAGTACCATGCATTTTGGTTACTGTAGCCTTGTAGTATAGTTTGAAGTTGGGTAGCGTGATGCCTCCAGCTTTGTTCTTTTGGCTTAGGATTGTCTTGGCAATATGGGTTCTTTTTTGATTCCATATGAACTTTAAAGTGGTTTTTTCCAATTCTGTGAAGAAAGTCATTGGTAGCTTGATGGGGATGGCACTGAATCTATAAATAACCTTGGGCAGTATGGCCATTTTCATATTGATTCTTCCTGTCCATGAGCATGGAATGTTCTTCCATTTGTTTGTGTCCTCTTTTATTTCATTGAGCAGTGGTTTGTAGTTCTCCTTGAAGAGGTCCTTCACATCCCTTGTAAGTTGGATTCCTAGGTATTTTATTCTCTTTAAAGCAATTGTGAATGGGAGTTCACTCATGATTTGGCTCTCTGTTTGTCTGTTATTGGTGTATAGGAATGCTTGTGATTTTTGCACATTTATTTTGTATCCTGAGACGTTGCTTAAGTTGCTTATCAGCTTAAGGAGCTTTTGGGCTGACACGATGGGGTTTTCTAAATGTACAATCATGCCATCTGCAAACAGAGACAATTTGACTTTCCCTTTCCTAACTGAATACCCTTTATTTCTTTCTCTTGCCTGACTGCCCTGGACAGAACTTCCAACCCTATGTTGAATAGGAGTGGTGAGAGAAGGCATCCCTGTCTTGTGCCAGTTTTCAAAGGGAATGCTTCCAGTTTTTGCCCATTCAGTATGATATTGGCTGTGGGTTTGTGTGTCTCTGCACATGAGATGGGTCTCCTGAATACAGCACACTCATGGGTCTTGACTCTTTATCTAATATGCCAGTCTGTGTCTTTTAGTTGGAGCATTTAGCCCATTTACATTTAAGGTTAATATTGTTATGTGTGAATTTGATCCTGTCATTATGATGTTAGCTGGTTATTTTGCTCGTTAGTTGATGCAGTTTCTTCCTAGCATTGATGGTCTTTATAATGTGGCATGTTTTTGTAGTGGCTGGTACTGGTTGTTCCTTTCCATGTTTAGTGCTTCCTTCAGGAGTTCTTTTAAGGCAGGCCTGGTGGTGACAAAATCTCTCAGCATTTGCTTGTCTGTAAAGGATTTTATTTCTCCTTCACTTATGAAGCTTAGTTTGACTGGATGTGAAATTCTGGGTTGAAAATTCTTTAAGAATGTTGAACATTGACCCCCACTCTCTTCTGGCTTGTAGTTTCTGCTGAGAGATCCACTGTTAGTCTGATGGGCTTCCCTTTGTGGGTAACCCAACTTTCTCTCTGGCTGCCCTTAACATTTTTTCCTTCATTTCGACTTTGGTGAATCTGATAATTATGTGTTTTAGAGTTGCTCTTCTCGAGGAGTATCTTTGTTGTGTTCTCTGTGTTTCCTAAATTTGAATGTTGGCCTGCCTCACTAGGTTGCAGAAGTTCTTCTGGATAATAACTTGAAGAGTGTTTTTCAACTTGGTTCCATTCTCCCCATCACTTTCAGGTACACCAATCAGAAGTAGATTTGGTCTTTTCACATAGTCCCATAATTCTTGGAGCCTTTGTTCATTTCTTTTTTCTTTAAACTTCTCTTCTCACTTCATTTCATTCATTTGATCTTCAATCACGGATACCCTTTCTTCCACTTGATCAAACCGGCTACTGAAGCTTGTGCATGTGTCACGTAGTTCTCCTGCCATGGTTTTCAGCTCTATCCAGTCATTTAAGGACTTCTCTACACTGTTTATTCTAGTTAGCCATTTGTCTAATCTTTTTTCAAGGTTTTTAGCTTCTTTGCAATGTATTTGAACAATCTCCTTTAGCTCAGAGAAGTTTGTTATTACTGATCGTCTGAAGTCTTCTTCTCTCAACTTGTCAAAGTCATTCTCCATCCAGCTTTGTTCTGTTGCTGGCAAGGAGCTGCATTCCTTTGCAGGAGAAGAGACACTCTGATTTTTAGAATTTTCAGCTTTTCTGCTCTGGTTTCTCCCCATCTTTGTCATTTTATCTACCTTTGGTCTTTGATGATGGTGACATACAGATGGGGTTTTGGTGTGGATGTCCTTTCTGTTTGTTAGTTTTCCTTCTAACAGTCAGGACTGTTAGCTGCAGGTCTGTTGGAGTTTGCTAGAGGTCCACTCCAGACCCTGTTTGCCTGGATATCACCAGTGGAGGCTGCAGAACAGCAAATATTGCAGAATGGCAAATGTGCTGTCTGATGCTTCCTCTGGAAGCTTCATCTCAGAAGGGCACCTGGCTGTATGCTGTGTCAGTCGGTCCCTACTGGGAGGTCTCTCCCAGTTAGGCTACTCGGGGTTCAGGGACCCACTTGAGGAGACAGTCTGTCTGTTCTCAGATCTCAGACTCCGTGCTGGGAGAAGCACTACTCTCTTCAAAACTCAGTTGGAAATGCAGAAATCACCCATCTTCTGTGTCACTCACACTGGGAGCTGCAGACTGGAGCTGTTCCTATTCAGCCATTTTGGAACCTCCCCTAAAACTGTTAGTTGCAGAAACATGATCATCTACATAAAAAACCTCCAGAGATCTATAAAAGGCTACTAGAATTAATAAATGAGTTTATTAGTTGTAAAACCAATTGTGTTTCTGTATACAAGCTGCAAACATTTTGAAAATAAAATTTGAAAACAGTATACTTTGTAACAGCATAAAATCATAAAATATTTGGGGATATCTTTAATTAAATGTATATGAAACCTCCACACTGCAAACTACAAAATATTGTTGGGAGAAGTTTTAAGACCTATATAAATGGAGAGATATATTATGTTAATGACTGAAAGACTCAATATTTCTAAGATGTTAGTTCTTCCAAAATTTTAATAAATTTAGCATAATCTTTATCAAAAATGTTAACAGGCTTATTTGTAGAAGTTGAAAGGCTGATTCTAAAATCTGTGTAGAAATATAAGAGTCTAAGGCAGCCAAAACAATTTTGAAAAAGATTAAAGAAGTTCGAGGACTTACACTTCCTCCTTACATGAGTTAGTATAAAGCTACAGTGATCACGGCACTGTTATTGGCATAAAGCATAGGGATAGGCAAATAGATCATTAAAATAGAGGAGTGATTTCAGAAACAGGCTCACATATGTAAAGTCATTTGATCTTCTACAAAGGCAACAAAACAACTACATGGGGAAAGGAAAATCTTTCCACAAAAGGAAATGGAACAGCAATTATTGAATATATTGGAAGAAAAGGAAACTGGTCCCCTACGTACACCTTACATAAAAACTAATTGAAAATTAAGGAGTTTAACACAAAACCTAAAACTATAAAGCTCTTAAAGGAAAACACAAGAGAAGATCTCTCTAATCTTGGGGGTAGGTAAATATTTCTTAGAGAAGACACATAAAATATTACTCATACAAGAAAAAAAAATGAAGTGGAAGAAAGCAAAATTCAAAATTCTGTTTTTCCAAAGGCACTATTAAGAAAATGCAAACCATAGACAGAGAGAAAATATTTGTACTACAAATGTCTGTCCAAGGACTTGTGTCCACTTTTGTATAGAACTCCAACAAATCAATAGTAAAAAGAAAATCAGGCCAATTTGAACAGATACTTTATAAAAGCAAATCTACAAGTAGGTAATACATACATACAAATATGCTCGTTGTCTTTACTTATCAAAGAATTGTAAATTAAACCATAATGAAATATCATATAGCCCCATGAGAATGACTAAAATTAAAATAATTGACAATATAAAGTGTTGCCAAAAATGAGGAACAACTGGAGGTATCATGCACACATCACAGGTGGGAGGATAAATTATCACAAACACTCTGGAAAACTACTGGATATCATCTACTGAAGTTAATATGAAGGGATACTTAATATCCCTTAGTACCCAACACTTTTATCCCTAGATAAATTAGTGTTTATGCCCACTAAATGTCTTATATAGGAGTAGTCATCACAATACTATTTACAAAATCTCAATGCTAGAAACAGTCCAAATATTCATCAAAAATAGAAATGGATAAAAAATAAAACATGGTATAGTCATACAATGGAATATCATGCAACAATAAAAAATAGACTAATGATACAAATGACAATAAATCTCAAAAGAGTACATACTATAAATAAATTTATGTGAAGTTCAAAAATTGGCAAAATTAATATATGGTGATAGAAATCAGAACAGTAGGTACCTATATGGGTTAGGATTCCTTGGAAGAGGTTAAGGCAACTTTCTGGGGGTAATGGAAATGCTCTACATCTTAACTGAGTGTTATACAAGTGTTCCTGTTTATACGCTTCAGATTGGCACACAAATTTCCCTTTTTTTTTTTTTTTAAAGAGTATATCATAATGAAGGTAGCTCATCTCTGACTTAAAGAAGATCCTAAAATAATTACTGTGGAAAAAAACAAAACTAAAATCCCAGAGACTCTTGAAGATTACCATTAGATCTCCAAATAATGTCATGATTTGTATTATCCTTTTGTTTTACTGATTTCAAAACAAAGAATACCTGACAGGATCATGAGATTAATGAATTCAATGAAATTGAGTTCAGATCTTTTGAAAGTTCACCAATTTCTGGATTTTTTTTAAAAAATGACTTTCAAATCCCCTTCAGAAACATATGCAGCAAAACAGAAAAATGTGGAGTTAAAGGTCAAAATAAGTAAGTTTGTACTGCCAACAAATTTGTCTTTCAAGCTAAACAAGTTTTTCTTTATGAAACTTATGCTGAAATATGATATTGATTCCAACAGGTAAAATGTTTTCTTGCATTGAACTAAATAAATCCCGTAGTATTCTTACTTATTCTTAGTCATACTGCATAATGTACACCTTTGGAGGTAAATAAGCAATGAACCTGAAATTCCTTGGTGTATGTATTGCTCTGATTTGACGTAAGATATTGAACTGTGTCTATATATCTATGCAGATGTCCTAGAAATTAGCAGGACTGCAGTGGTTCTCGTATGTTTTATATTTGTTCATCCTCACATAGCCATCTGTAAAACTATCACTTTGTCAGACCCACAATACTGATGCCATTCTGCTATGCATTTAGCCAAGGTGACTGGGTTTTTCATCTCATACAGTGAAAACAGCACTTTTAGAAAGCAATTTGCAAATACGTGTCTTCATTCCTTTGGAAGGTACTAAGAATCTAAATACTGTGTCTTAAATTCCACCGGCTGTGCTAGAGATTTTGAGGTAAATAAAAGGAGGTCTGTCCAGAACTCATCATGGCCCTCAGTTACAGTTTAAATGTAAACATCTTGTGTTTCTTGTTAAAGATTGTATTTTATGTACATTGGTCAAACCTAAGAAGCCTAATAATGTGAATTAGAGAGATAATTGGACTTGACTTCAGAAAACTCAAGGGTAAGCCCTAGCTTTTCATTCTTCCAGGAGTGGGAGAGATGAGTCTTCCCCTTCCTGTCTCCATATACCTTCTTACCTTTTCACATCCTGCCTACTTCCCAGGATGACTGTGAAGAACAAAGTGATAGAATAAATGTAAGAGGGCTTCAAATGTGAGGAATTGGTGGTATTTGTTATCCTGCTAGTCTATTTTAAGCTTTATAGTTTTCCAAGGCAAAGTATCAGTATACTACACCATTGCTTATGAAGTATTTTGTTGTTTGATAGTTACTTAATGCTGAATTTCTAAAGATCTGGGTGCAATTTAAAAGCACATTTCCAACACAATCATCAAGTTTAAAAAGTAGCCAATTCAGAGAAGCATTTTCCTTTTTGCTCTGCAGAATGTAATGCTAGACTTGCAATTCCTTCTATTGGTTTTGAACAAAATTAGAGCCTAGATAGAAATTCAAAAAAATCAGAAAAGTAGCAAAGGAAAGAGCTGATTTTTAGAATTTTCCAAGAGCAACCTTTCAAGAAAGGTTCGTGTGTGTGTGTGTGTGTGTGTGTGACTATTTCAGAAAAATGCAGATAAATTTTGTGATGTGTCAACTTCTAAATAATTTTCTTATTAGTTTGTCTACCAAACTCATTTTATTTAACAAATGGATTCAAAGAAACACTAAGAAATTTTTAAATGCTGTATATTTCTGGAAGACAAGCTATTTGTATTATTCTTAAAAATCCTATCAGCATTATCTCATTCTTTAGTGGTACTACTTTAGTTTCACCCTCTAAAGCCATGGGAAACTAGCCAGAGATCAGAATTGTATCCAGAATTTGCAGTCGTGAGAAACACTGATTTCTGACTCTTGAATAAGCCACTAATGGTAAAAGGCAGTAGAGCAGGTTCTCATTTCCAAGGCATTTTTGCAACAAGCCTGTGATATTTATCAATACGATTAATGTCTCCTCGAGTTTTCACACAGATCAACACGGTTGCCTCTACTGACAGTAATGGGTAGATTTGGAGGATGCTGCATTTATTTTAACTATGACTGATATAAGAGAGAGATCAGAGATGAACATACCAGCCAAAAAAAAATAATCATTAGTAAAAGAAGACAGGTTTTTGCTTTTTATTCTCCTCTTGAACACACATGTCAGGTTGGCAAGATAAGAAGTCAATGGAGTTAATTTTTTTACAGAAATAGTCGCTTCCATCAAAATGTTTGTATTTTAAACTAAATAACAATGACTACCTGAATTTTTCCCTTCCACTAGTTGTTTTGTGACACATGAAAAAAATATATATTTGAACAAAATCTGCATTTATTAATCATTATTACCTTGTTAGCCAAGAAGAAAAAAATAATTGGAAATGCAAGTTATTTGGAAGGAAAGGTCAAAATGTTTATTTTACTTTGAATTGTATACAGTCAGGCCTCTCTATTTTTAAATGTTGCTAGAAGTAGTATAAAGTGTTATTCCAAAATAAATTTCATTTTCCATAGTAATACAAATGTATTTAGTTAGTCCATTCTCAGCCAAGAATCTGGTTTTTTTAAAAAATCATAAACATAACCCCTAAAATTGCAGAAATGAAAAGAACTGTCACTATGAGCCAAGATAACTTTAAATGTAAAAAAGGTTTTAGTTTCAAAAGCCATAAAAGTACTATAAACACCGGTTACACCAGGGGTTCTAATATTCCATAAAATATTTATAACACTCACAGAAATACAGTTATATCAGATCAATATTTTACTGAAATTGAATGTATTAGTTGCTGTAATTATTAAACGCTTAAATGTTTTTCATGGTGTTCTTCGAATTTAGAAAGGCCCATTTATAGAAGAAGTAAAGAAGGGTAGAGGGCCTAAATTCCTGAAGTTTCCCAAATAAGGCTAAATTAGTGCATCCTTCTCTCCCAATCAAA